>NC_050457.1:73491895-73726895 GCF_903995425.1 Onychomys torridus | reverse complement strand
TTTTCGAGACAAGATTTCTCTGTGTAGTTTTGGAACCTGTCCTGGATCTTGCTCTGTAGACCAGGCTGGCCTCAAACTCACAGAGATCCACCTGGCTCTGCCCCACCCCCAAGTACTGGGATTAAAGATGTTCACCACTGTGCCCGGCTACCATCTTCTCTTTGTTTATACAGGACCACATTTGACAGCCCAATTATGCTTTAGGGAGAAGACTCCAGTTTCAGAGTAGAGCATGCCTGTCCAGTTTTTCTGCTTTTACAGTACATTGCTGAGCTCAACATCAATAGATCGTGTTACCTAAAGGTAAAATTCATAGTGAAAACCATATGCTCTATCAAACTCAGTCCTCTCAAAGTCCCTCTTCTCAGTAATGGATTAAACATGCTCCTCATGTATAAATATCAAAATCAGTAAAAATCGGTGTATTTACAGATTTAAGGTGTTTGTTTTTGTTTTTGTTTTTTTTTCCTGATTGTGGTTTTCAATGTGACATGTAAACTATACTCATTCATGTCTGATTTGAGAAACTCTAGATCTGGAACTAGCAGTACAGGTCAGGATCTGATGTTAGAAGAAAAGGGGAAAATGTGGTTTTGACCCTAGATGAACATAGTAATAAAATAGGGATTTTAAATAGTTCTCTAAATGCAAATTGCCATGAGCGACCAATGAAATATATAGGAAAATGGCAGTAACTGATTCAGTTAGGGTCCTCTCAAGGAACGAAGTCAATGGGGTGGATAGATATTATTAAAAGGGATTTGTTAGATATGACTTTCATAGTGAGAGCAGGTGGTGCAACAACAGCTCCATGTGCACAGTAGAGGAGCAGATGCCTGGCTAGCTCGTAAGTCTATGAAAGCAGACGCCCCTGCCATCCCAAAACCTAGAGGCTGGCTAGAGAGCTGCTGCTCTTGAGTCCACATCAGAAGACTGAAGAAGCTGGATTCTGACACCAACAAAGGTGGGCACTAGTGACAGCAGACACACTTGGGAGTGACACCATTCTTTTCTCAGACCTCTTCATATCAGAGCGGTCTATTGGACTGTATTCGCTTGGTGGCCTAACTCCCCACCTTCCCTTAATCTTCTCTGGAAATATCCTTAGGCACACACAGAGGTGATTCTAAATCCCGTCCAGTTCACAAGAAAATACGACGATCACACGGTCTCTAGTTAATCAAATTACACCTTGGCACTGGAAATGAAAACACAGCTGTAATAAGCAGACTTAATAATGGCTGGTACTTACTGAGAAATTATGAATGCAAAGAAATAATTTTGCAGCATGCTTTTAAAAAGGGACACAGGGACAGAACCTGGTACATATATTTTGATAGACAGCAACAGAATAGAAACAGCTATATTAAATATCCTCCTTCCAAAACAGCCAGCAGAATGACAGAGGGAAACACGGGAACCTCTGGCTGAATCCTGCTGTGGGGAAGTCCAGCATCAGCTTCTCTTTGCCTCCTTCCCCACAAAGGCAGCCTGCCAAGTAGGCTGTATTCTGCACATTGCTGACTAACTGAAACCAGGCAGCCGCAAACATCCATAATTACAGGAGATCCAGTCCTTTTCTGCTCTGTGGCTGGAATAATGACAGTCTTATTTTTATTACTATTCTGATGGCTTTGTGTTCTGAATCACCATGATATTATTAATAATGGCTAAGGGGCCTGACTTAGCCCCGGCAGAGCCTTCCCATACATCACTTTAAGGGCAGCGGGTGAACGGACAGGTTAACGAAGCCATTCAGACAGGGCTGAGCCATGCATGATACAGACATAAATGGAAGCATGTGGGGAGGAGACACGAGCACTTTACTCAATTGCTTGTTCTCAGTTCCTATTTACCTCAAAGCAGAGCCTTACATCACTGAGTAATATTCTTTTTTTTTTATTTTCAGAATCTCTTAATGTTTTTATTGGAGAACTTCATTCACATAAACATGAATTTTGATGAAATACAGACTCATCTTGCAACTCCTTCCAGACTCACCCCTAGAATCCCCCTCTCAATTTCACAACTTCTTTTTTAATAACCTGCAGAGCCCAACTAATAGAGTCTTTCATTCCAAATCACTCTTTATGTAAGGAGTATTTGAGTCAGCTCTCAAGGCTTCTCTAAGGATGTGCACCCTCACCTCCAAAATGGTAAGAGTACAATTACCTTGAAATATAAAATATGGCAAAGTGGAAATAAGCATTCCTCATGCAGGAGACATTGGCATGTTTCTGCTTGAACAGAATGTAAATCTGTGCCGGTCTCACTCACTCAGCACTAGTATGTGTCTTGGGTCTGTGGATAAGCTGTTTTTCTCCCTACAGTGCCCTGTATTTCTCTCTGAACTCTTGGATTGTAGGCCAGTCCGGCCCCCCCTCTCTGTGTCTCTCTCTTTCTCTGTTTTTCTGTCTCTTTGTGTGTCTCTGTCTGTTTCTCTATCTCTCTGTGCATCTCTCTCTATCTCTCTGTGTGTCTCTGTCTCTGTCTCTGTTAGTTTCCTAATTTGCATCCATATTCTCATAACTGCACAGAGTGGCAGTTTTACCAAAGTCCCACAAAGGGATTTGTTCAGAAGTGGATAAGTGACTGGGGGGCTTTAATGAACAGAAGTAGGGAGAAGACAGGGTGCTCTGGCCTAGAGAGTATTAGCAGACTTTTTTGTACGTTGATGGGTGCGTGAGATAGGTCCCAAGACCTTTCACTCCGTGCCTTAAGCCAGTTTTTTCTATGTGATAAGCAAACTGGCTGTGGATGCATGTCCTGAAATGCAATGAGTGTGAAAAGTCAGCTGTTCGTGCTGACCTGGGGTGATTCTGCCAAGGAAGTCATGCCTGTCTCATGGCTTCTCTCCAGGCTCTGCTCTTCCTGTCTCTTCCTTCCCAGTTTTGGGATAGCTTCCCTCTACCCTTAACAGTTATCTACCAGTGTATCATATTCTTTTCCCAAACCCAACTCTGACCGTATTTTTCCAGTGACTGTGTACTTAACTTTGATCAGGACATTAGCAGGACAAGTTGCTGTTTTATCATCATCCACTTCCAATGCCTTGCCCGTTCTGTCTGTCATCAGCTGTGATGAGACTACGGGTGCCATCATACCAGCCCTGACACTAAGGGAACATGAGGCCAAGAAGCATGGGAGGCAGGTGGTGAGTCAGACATCACTTTCCCTTGGCCATCTGTGAACAAGAAAATAAATCCCCAGGATGTATTTTGATGGAATGGAAACAAAGGATCACTTTAGAACCAGTCAGCATCAAGCCCATGCTTGCTTACTGTGAGTTAGATAGGGGCTTGCTGCACTTTCCCCTTATAGTAGAGCTTGCTCACACTTCCAGCTCAAGAACATTTACTTAGTAATATTTATTATTTGTTTGGGGCTTTATCTAAAACGTGTGACTGCAGCCAGGTGGTGGTGGCACACGCCTTTAATTCCAGCACTCAGGAGGCAGAACCAAGCAGATCTCTGTGAGTTCGAGGCCAGCCTGGGCCACAAGAGTGAGTTCCAGGAAAGGCACAAAGCTACACAAAGAAACGCTGTCTTGAAAAACCAAAAATGAAAATTAAAATTTAAAAAAAATGTGTGAATGTATGCCTTACTTTGAGAAGATGTTGAAATCTGAAGATATGCATATGCGATTTTAGAGCCAACTTTCCTACAATGACAAGAACCAAAATCTCAAATGTATAACTTCCAGTAATATATTTAAAGAAAGCATAAGGTAAATTCAAGAAACATGAAGAAATCTGTTAAAATAGTATACCCCCCATGGCTTGCCAGCTTGAACTGACACATATTTATGAAGGAGTGTGCTGTTCAGCAGAAAGGGCTTGGCTCTGAGAGTTTTGAGTCAGCACGCAGAGTCCTGAATGAGCCAGACCTCCTCTGAACAAGTCCTGAGTCCAGCAAGTGCAAACAGGTCGATTGGTTGACCAGTTGCCCTTGGGCTAGTTCTCTGACTCCTTCATACCCCAATGTGCTAATCCTTTAAGTAATGTCGATATTGTTTCCATACTTTACAAAGGAATGCTCACAACACTCTCTGTGGTCTGGAGAGTTGGTGCCACCAGTAAAGTGATTGATCTGCAAGCAGAAAGACATGACTAGGAACACCAGCATTCACATTAAAAAAAAAAAAGCCCAGATGTGGTGGCATAGGTCTGTAATCCAAGCACAGGGTGAGGGAGGCTGAGGGGTGGAGATGGGAGGATGCCTGGCCAGTCTACCCAACTGTTGTTCTCTAGGTTCAGGAAAATCTCTGTCGTAAATGATGGAGAGCAATAGAGGAATATATCCAACACCCACACATGTCCCCCACATGTACATATGTACACTCATCTACACCAATCACAGGTGTATATACACACACATAATCATGTACTCAGGACACACACACCCCTACAACCAAAAACTACTAGTGCCCAGCACAAGGTACCCTGTATGTAAAACTTTGCTCTTACTATTATCATTATTACAACCAGTGAGGTGCTGGAAACTGCCTTAAGATTGGCAGTAATTGGCATCTCCCATGAGGGGCACAGCAGACCCTGCTTTCGAAGCTGCAGCAAGGGCTTGTTTTGCTTCCTTTTCTGTCTTTCATTTGAAACCTGGAGGCTCTTCCCAGCACATGTCAGAAGTGGGACACTGAACCAGAGACCATGGTAATGAATCCTCTCCTTAAAGTCTGAGCCTAGGGGACGTGTAGATAGATGGCTTGCCTGCCATAGGAAGGACACCGGGTTCATGAGAAGACAGTGTCTTAGATGAGTCTCAGTGAGGTCCCCAGGGTTCATGGCATTCCTCTATCACCCAGCACAAATATTCCCCTGGCTGACTTAGGCCAGGTGTGAGTTGGACTATTAACGGTTTAGGCCAGTGGTTCTTAATCTCCCTACTGCTGCAACCCTTTAACACAGCTCCTCACGTGGTATCCCCAACCACAAAATTATTTTCACTGCTACTTCATTACTGTAATTTTGCTACTGTTATGAATTATATTGTGTAAATATCTGTGTTTTCTGATGATCTTAGGTGACTCTTGTGAAAGGGTTAGTCAACCCCTATTGACCCTGTAGTGGCAGAAACACACAGGTTGAGAACCTCTAACTTAGGCACCCATTAAAGGCAATTATTTAGGGCAGTGATATCAAAGGTGACTGCCTGAGGCATAAAACACTCTGTCCCTGGTAGACTCTTCAGAGCAGAAAGCCCTTTCTCCCCACATCCTCCACTGAGGAGGAGCCTTAAGTGGCAGTCTTGGGCTTTGGTTCCATCCTGCATCAGCACAACTCCCATAAGCCAACAGTGAAGCCTTAGGCCTGAGCTACACACTGATCGTCCCTCTCTGAGAAGCTTGGGACACTGTCCTCCCTGGCTGAGGGGATGGACAGGATGACTAGAAGCAGATAAAAGTGACATCTGCACAGCTGTGAGGGGTCACATTGGATGGGGGCAGCATCAGAGGCCAGGGAACCCAGAGTGCTGGAAAGCCCTGTCCCTGCTCTGCCCCATCTCCCAGAACAGGAATTCCTGTGGCTATCACAAAAGAAGACCACAGTGTGTGTGTTTCCTGACAAACACCTGTACATCCTTTTACAGTTTTGGAGGTCATAATTCCATGCTTCCAGCCTGGCTCCTGTGACTCCACAGCCAGCCTGGAGCTCTCTCTTCCTTTGGTCTTGTAGATGATGTTTAGAGCCCTTCCATACTGGTCCATGGAGAATCATATGTAAACTACATGGAATCTATCAACTAACCTGCTAATTACTAGTGTTCTCATATCTAGCGTGCCAATTTAAGAAGCAATACATCTATAACTGAACACAGTGGCTTTGCATCCTGATGAGAACAAAGCCAAAATGTACACGGCTGAGACAGGAAGAGGTAGAGAGTTATTACTTGAAACAGCCAAAGAAGCCATAGGAATTAATTCCAAAGGGAGGGAGCATGGGGAATTTATTCAGACACTTACACATATTCATATAAGGGTTAGCCCATGCCTGAGCATGCTTAGTTTAAGGTTATAGTGCATGTTCAAGATATTAAAGTGCTAGACAGGAACAGCCCTGGGAATGCTTGGCTTGCTCTGCAGAGATTTAGTTGCAAAGGAAAGGAAAAGGCATATTGAGGGTGTATCGATACTTGAGTTGCCTCAGGAGGAACATGCCTTGCTTAGCATTGATACAGGAGAAAGCTTCTGATTGAAGGTATTTCTATTTTCCAGCAAACAGGTCATTTTCTATAGAAAGGGCATGGATCAATTCTTAAATTTGTTCCTAAATATTTTATGTTTTGTTTCTATTGTAAATACAATTTCTTTATAAACAATACTCTTTAGGTTACTGCTGGCATGGAAGAATGTACTTGATCCTAGATGTATTTCTTTTATTTCCTGCCAATCCCTTAAATTAAGTCTAAAGTTTTCTAACAGACACATTTAAAATCTCCAAAGGTACTATTATACTTTTTAACTATCTGCTCTCTCCAGTTTGTGCCAGGTCTCTATTGCTCACTTCCATGGAACTTCAGATAAAGCATCAAGTTTGCTGAAGGTCTTTCAAGCACAGCATTCATGAGGAGAGATAGAGGGGCTGCAGCGGTCTCAGGACTGATGCAGAAGGCCCAGTTTGATGAAAGCTGGAGCCGGCGAGTGCCACTGTGACAGGCAGGAAGACATCTTCCAGGGCTGCTGGGGTCCCAGACCCTGGGATTTGAGAGGGACAGTGTGATGGTCAACTTGGTGAAATTCACAGTGGCCCTCTGGGAGATGTGGGCATGCCTGTGTGGGCATTTCCGGAGATGTGGACCTGAAGAGGGAAAGCCCACCTTGGATGTGGGTAATGCTATTCCACAGGCTGTGGTCAACCACCAAATATAAAAATGGAAAAAGAAAGATGTAAGCTGACTACCAGTGTTCAATGTGACCAGCCAGTCTATGCCTGTTCCTTCCACAGTGGACTGTACCCCACTAAGTCTGAGTCAAGGCATTCTTTTAGCTGCTCTTGTTGGGTGTTTAGCCATAGCCACAAGCAGAGTAAAGGCGCTTCTTTGCTGACATGATGAAATTGGGAATCTTGAGTGGGGAGGATACACTGTAAATCTGGAGGTGTCTTAAATGAACCCACAAATACATATGAACAAGGTGTGGGGGTGTGGGACCCAGACAGAAGGAAAGGGGAGGACATGAGAAGCAATTATCAGAGCAGCCTTATGCTGGCAAGCTGTGCATCTTCGACAAGCTGGCACACTCTCCAAAAGCTGCACACCTTCTCAGTGCAGCAGGGACAGAAGACCATGCAGAGGCATGCGAGACACCTGGCCACAGAGTGGTGAACAAAGCTGATAACAGCGTGTTCTACAAGCTGTATCCAAAGGCTCAGAAACAGTGCTGTGCTGTGGGGACTTCAAACAAAGCTGTTATCAGGACGAAAGAGAAAGGGAGAGGTTGGTGTCTTCAAGTGAAGCTCATGTGTGCTGTATTCAATATCATATCAAACATCTAAGTGAAAGGATGCTTGGCTGGATTTAATTAGTGCACACAAATATGCATGTACTTAAATGTCACACTGAATACTCTTAGCTAATGTATAAACAAAAAAAAAAAATTAACAGTCAATTTTTAATGCCGTCAGCATTAGTCCCAGAAGAAACAGTGTCTACAATATGGGACAAAGAATTTGGAAACATATTCTTTGGGGTTCCTCCATCCTTCCAGTGCTCCCCATAACTGTTTTTCATTGGGAACCTGAACAGGAATATCCCTAACTCTTGCTCTGAAGCAGGAACACCCATAGGAAAGCCGGAAAGGCTCACCGGTACACCCAGTTGTTACAAGAACTCCAAGTATGATGACTACAGAAGAGCAGAGAATCAGCAGACATGGCAAGACCAGGTGAAGCCTGCCACAGGGATAACAGATATTTCAGGAAAAGTGTTTATAAAATTACCCCGGGGCCTGGCATTTCTTTTGCACACCACTGGGCTGCTGAGGTATGGTTCCTGCCTGTGCCAGCAGCTGGAGGGCCAGGGTGCTCCCAGACCGGAGCCACTGAGTATTCTGGCAGAAGAGAGTAGGCTCCATGCTAGGGCAGGTTGCCTTTCCTGCCAAGGCCCCCTGTGGCTTCACTTCCTCTAGGTCACAGTGAAAAGCTGCAGGGCACTCCCAGACCCTGGCTCCCTCTGTCTCCAGCTGCGCATTTCTCTTCAGCTCTCTCCTGACTTTCAATGTGCCTCAGGCTCCTTGAACCGGCATGCTGTTTGACTGTGGTGTTCCTAGACTCTGCATGGCTTCCTCTTCAGATGTCTTTGCTAACGTCCCCTGCTTACCATAGCAACTGCATGCAACAAAACGCCACAGTTCGTGCTACAGGGTGTCTTCTTTTCCTCTCTTCTACCAGTCATTTGTTTGTTTTTCTTCCTTCTGAACAAAGTGTAAGTGAGGATGGACTTCGATCCCCTCTGCTTTCTAAGGAAGCTGCGAAGCAGAGAGCCAGCCCTAAGTCCTAGTCCGCAGCTGTTCCCATGCAGTGGCTGTGCTCAGCAGAGTGGGGGCAGTTCAGGCCCAGTGGGGAAGGGGTTCCTGGACACATTTGCCTTCATTCTCCACAGCTGCCTCCTCCTGAGGCTCCATCCAGCCCTTCCTGCTTCCTTCTACTCCTCCTTCCTTGCATGCTTGACCTCAGTGGGATATGCAGCTCTCCACCCATGCTGCTCCCTCTCTTGGCCAACCAGGAGCCTTTATACTGACTGCTAACCACATCCTGATGTCTGTGTTTCAGAGGACCCAGACAGATAGAATGCATGCACTACTCTACCCTGCTCAGTCCTGAGCTCTTAGTGCCTTGAAAGAATAATGTTCATTAATATATTTAGCAATGCCAACCCTCAACACACACTCAAGCCATTAAAAAAAAAAAAACTCAGAGCAAAACAACACAGTTGTATTTTATGTTTCTAAATTAACCAAATAAACGATACTGCTGAGCTGATTAGGCAGAAATCATGCAGTGTGAGCATTCATAATTATCAGATCACTGTGAGTTTTTATAAAAGGACTTTAACCTTGATCTAAAAGTGATTTCTCTGAGGACTGCTTCTGAGGAAATCATTTAAAACAAGCAAAACCGGAAGCACAGCAGGCATAACCCGAGCCGATACGTTTGCTCTGGAATAAGCAGAGCACATTCCCCACCATCCTGAGCTGGAGCCTCAGATTACTCAGGGAAGAGAAACGTGGACTTGACTTTCAGGAGGCTATAAGAAACCTGCTTAACAACCTTGGGAAGCTGTCTTTGCCTAGCTACAGCTTCTCGCTCTGGCCCTGGAGTTCAGGCCATTCCTAGTCTGTGATGTAGATTCTCTGAAGTCGATGTAACCTGCCCTCCCTAGAGCAGGACACTTGTCTCTGTATGTGATAACTAGGATTTAAATCACACTAGAACCAGTTCTATCTCCCTAAGCTTAATGCCACAGAACATACACTCTGTATTGCTGATATTTGGCGGACAATGAATTCTGAAACATTTTATCGACTTACTAATAGCTTTTCCAGAGGACAACTGAAAAGAACCACATTAAGCATAGAAATCAATTGTAGGCCATACTCTGTTTTCCAAACCGTTAAGAGAGCTATTGTGTGTCTCCAAGTTGGAGAAATAGAAGGAAGCAGGCTGGTCTGCTGCTTCTAAGAACCTGTCTGGACTCAAGCCATGGATCTGTGCAAGACACTCACTGTATTTATCTCTCCTTATATATAGCAGGTTGCAACCTGGGAGTCAGAACAAGAAGCCTGTGTGGATAGGAGCCCTACACACACACACACACACACACACACACACACACACACACACCCCTACACTCCCACATACTATATGTACAGCCGTGAGAGTCAGACCAAACAACCCTACATTTGTTATCTGTGGGATCTTCATTCCTCTGTCTAAGAGTCAGTCCCATTAGTGAAAAAAAAAAAAAAAAAAATCCCAGGACCGAGGAGAATGGCTACAGTGTAGGATGAAATGGGGGAGGGTTAAAGGGCTCCTCTGTGAAGGAAGGGCTGATCTAACAAGCACCATGGCTGGGAGGATGGCAAGGGACATCTAGACCCATCGTAAATCTTTTGACATGGGACAATGAGTGTTTCCTGTCTAAGGATGCCAAGTGGACCCTAGGCAGACCAGGGTACCACAGACTCCATCTTCTCCTTCCTCTTCGATCTCGAGACTTGTCACTGAGGATTGTTTGAGGCTGGGGGTGAGTTTATTTGAAAGTTTTCCCACAAAAGGGAAACCTTCATCTATTAGGTTTGAAGACACACAGCTTGGGGTAGTGTCTCCTTGAAGGCAGTAGGATGTTTGGAGAGATATGGCTCCTTGTTGTTTATCTACTTATTGTCTGCTGGGCAAATGTGATTCGCCATGTGGATTTTTTCTGGGTATAAGGTAGTTAGACAAATGTGTCAGTAAGTTTTTATGAAATACTTAGAAATTTTTACACTGAAACAGCTCCAAAAGCATTGCTGAGAATGTAGAAATGGCAAACTTTTCAGCTTTCTCGGTGCCCAAAGGGGACCTAGTCTGTGGGACTTTGTAGTGGGTAGCCATTCCAGCCTTGGCCTGGAAGTTTCAACCCCCATTGAGGCTTCAGTAATGGTCACACCTACATGTCGGGGCTGAGAGAGGAGGCTGAAGACCTAGGATCAAGAGGAGAGGCTTCTCTTGGTTCCAGGACCCTGGACGCTGGAGGTAGGACTGAGCAGAGTTCTCCAGAGAACACCACTGGACTGTGCCATACCTTTCCCAGACACTGCAACCTACCTATCCCTTCATTTGTAAGTTACCCCACAAAATAAACCTCCCTTTTAACTACGTGGAGTGGCCTTAATAGTTTCACCAATATCTTGATAATTGTTTTGTTATATTTAATTTTACTATGTAAAAGTTAAAACCTTCCTTAAAAAAAAAAAAAAAGAAAAGAAAAGGGGAAGTGCTGTGGATATTGCTCTGTGTAAATGAAATTGATTGGCCAGTGGCCAGGCAGGAAGTATAGGCAGAACAAGCAGAGAAGAGAATTCTGGGAACAGGAAGGCAGAGGGGGAGACACTACCAGCCACCATGACAAGGAAGATGTAAGGTGCTGGTAAGCCACAAGCCACATAACAACTTATAGACTAACAGAAATGGGTTAATTTAAGATGTAAGAACTAGATAGCAAGAAGCCTGCCACGGCCATACAGTTTGTAAACAATGTAAGTTTCTGTGTGTTTACTTGGTTGGGTCTGAATGTCTGTGGGCCTGGCAGGTGAGAGAGATTTGTCTTGACTGTGGGCCAGGCAGGACAACTCTAACTACAGGACTTGATGGAGAAATTTGACCTAATGAGACACAGAAATGGATAAAATAGCAAACTATGAAGACTTGGTACCCAGAACAGCTTTGTACACGATCTTGTGACTAATCAAGAGAATGGTGTGGCATGGAGAAAGAGTAGGTCTTTCAACCATCACACACAAGATAACACATAGCAGAGGGGGGCAGGAGGCAGCTCTGTGTATGTTGGATGGCAAAGAGGAGAGAGTACCGAAGTTTAATTGAGGAAGCCATGTGCATTAAGCTGTGTTTTCATATGTGGAATTTGTCTGTCACCATGATTTCTAATATAATGTACTTGTCCTATCAATTTGTGTTCAGACTGTACATTACAGTAGTTTGGGGTCCTATATCCCTTTTCAACTAAGATGTAAGGTACTAATCTTCATCATCAACTGTCAACTTGGTGTCATTTAGAATCGCATGGAAACACACCCCTAGGTAAATCTCTGAGCGGGTTTCCCACACTCTGTAGCTAAGCAGAGAAGATCTACCTTGAACATGAGTAACACGGTTCATGGGCTGGGGTCCCAGACTGAAGAAAAGGAAAAAATAAAGGAAAGAGCAGCATGAGCCTCCCTGACTGGACGTGCAATGTAACCATGTGGCCTGCTGTCCCAGCTAGAGCATTTCTCCTCGACCATCTATATCTTCCCTGCCAAGATGGACTGTCCTCAAACTATGAGCCAAATAAACGCTCCCTTCCTCTCCTACGTTGCCTTCTTCCGTCACTCAGCCACAGAAGCAAGGAAAGAAGCGTATAGGAACCAGTGTGCTGCCTAGTGAGGACCGCTGCTTAGTGTGCAGATGGCTGCCCTATTGTTGGGACCTCTCATAGTAGAGAGGAGAGGAGAGGGAAAGATAGGGGAGGAGAGGAAGGGGGTGAGAGAGAGCAACAGAACCAGTGACAGTGAGAGACAGGAAGAAAGAGATAAAGGAAGGAAAGACAGAGAGGAACAAAGAGGGAGGTACCCCGTCTTCTGTGGGGACCAATCCCATCACCAGGAGTTCATTATTTCTGAAGCCCCCACCCCCTGAAACCAGCACTCTGTGGTTTAAGTTTCAAGGTGTAATTCTGATGCAACTGTTTTAGTCCACAGCAGCTCTCCATTCACGTCCTCTTCTTCAGTATAAACATTTGTTTGTTTGTTTGCTTGGGGTGGTAAAGACTTACATGAGCTCATTGTAACAAAACATGGAACAACCAGTGAATGCGGGAGGTTGGCCCTGCTCCCCCTGAGGTCAGTTACATTCAGCACAGGGCTGCCTGGTGTTGTTGCCAGCCACCCACCTGCATCCAGCTCCTTGAGAGAACACCAGTCATTGCTTCCCATGTTTATTCCGGGTGCTGCCCACTGACCTGAAGTCCAAAGCCTGCACTGTTCGGAAGTTCCCCCTTGTGTACACCCACTGCGGAGGAACTGAACTGTGACAGCAGAGGCTTCCGTGATGCTCACACCCTGGCTCTGGTCTTTGATTTACTCAGTTCCAACACGAAACCCCTTATGAATGTTGTATCTTGCAGAATTAAATATCCCCTTTTTGTACTCACACAAGTTTCCATTTTGAAAGACAAAGTTGAGCTTATATTTCTTAAATAATTAAGCATTCTAGCGAGAAAATGATCGTGTCTAATCTACTGAGGCATTTTAAGTGTTACTTAAGAAAATTAAACAATGACAGTCACCTAATGCATAATTAGCCACTGTTTAATATTTCTGATCTGTGGCTGGATTGACTTGCTCTCTTTGAAGTAGAATGCATTTTCATCCCGTCAGGATGTGTGAAGACAGGGCAAAGGGAAGGATGTTTTACCCTGGTTGCTGCAAAGACGGTTTGGTACAAATCTGAATTTTAAATAATTTCTCAGTTCCTACACTTCAGATGAGGTGGGACAGAATCATTTTAAATTTGTAATGTAGAAAGCTGTTTGGGAGACGAGCAGTTTGCTGTGGTGAGAAGGGGGAGGGTGAGACTGAGATGCCATTGCGGATTAAATATGTCCATCCTGAGATGCCTCAATGCTCTGAGCCCCTCGTGCCTGGGAGTGCAATCTTCCCTGAAGATGAATCTTTAGATGTGGTCACATTGGAAAGAAGCCCTGACCTAATGTGACTGTGGGTCCTTACAAGGAAAAGAGGAAACATGGTGACACCTCCCCTAACGATGATGGAGGGGCATGCCACAGAGATCAGGGGACAGCTTTTAGGAGTGAGCTCTCTTTTCATCATGTGGGACCCAGGAATTGAACTCAGGTCTTCCGGCTTGTTGACAAGGGCCTTTACCCACTGAGCCATCGTTGCACGCCGCCCCCCCCCTACTTTTAAAGGTCTTACAACATAATATAAGTTAACAAGGAACTCAAACTGTAGGGGGACCCTGGTCTCAAGTTCATCTTCCTTCATCTTTCTCTCAAGTGTTGGGACTACAGGCCTGTGTCATCATGTCTGGCTCCTCTATGGTTCTCCCTATCTGATTTGTCAAGCTTAGGGCTGCCTTCATTTTTCTGGGGGCCAGAAACTAGCCCAGGCGTGGACTGAAGAACCCACCTTCATGGATCTTCTAATGAGATGTGCTGACTGCATGGGTGAGGTTTAACCAGATGAGATGAAACTGAATTTAACTGATGGCATAGTGAACAGAGTAGCCAAAGGCAGAATTAGTGAATGAAGAAGTCACTAATCCTGTATCTGCTCTTCATGGCCCATCTGTCCAACTCACCCACCTTCAGAATCAGAGCCATCTTCCCAGGCTGGGTCCAGCACAGAAAGATTTTAGATTCCCAATGTAATATCACCTCTCCTGGACTCTTCATCATGTTTCCCTCCCTGCAGATTTTTCTCTTGTCGGCCTTCATAATTATAATTCCTTAAAATAAATCCCACACATGTGCATACATATGCACATGCACACACCATCAACTGGTTGTGTTTCTTTCAAGATCTCTAACTAATGAAGAAAATAGCCTATACTCAAGTCAAGGACACATAGATGTCTGTGGGACACATACGAGGCCCAACTGTCCTTCCAGTAATTCTGGGTCTGATGACCACTCTTATGTCCTTCTCAAGCCTAAGTAGAGCCTAAACCTGATGGTGTCTCCTGTGTGGTTCATCTAAAATTGTCCCAGATCTGGCTGGCTGGTGCCTTACCAGAGGCTACTGAAAGCCATCATTAGGAATTAATGCTACAGAACCAGCCAGTAGTCAGTTGTGATCTGAGATTCACAATCTGGAAGCTCATGCCATAGCCAATTAGAAAAAAAATAGAAGGAAGGCGATGATGAAGAGATAAAAGTAGGGTTTTGGGGGGGAAGTAGAGTGGACTTTGAGTTTCCAAAAAGAAGAAGATGGATGATCCTCACTGGTCTCTCCTCTCTCTCTCTCTCTCTCTCTCTCTCTCTCTCTCTCTCTCTCTCTCTCTCTCTCTCTCACACACACACACACACACACACACTATGATGCTTAATCTTGCTTTTCAACATTATAAAAGTTAGACTCAAAATGGAAACAGGTCTTTGGGCAGGCTTGTGAACGATTATCTTGATTAGGTTAATTGAGGTGAGGAAACCCAAGCCACATGTGGGTGACATCATTCACTCCTTGGGCTAGGGTCCTGGAGAAAGTGAGCTAAGTAGCAGGATTCACTGCTCTCTGTTTCCTGACTGTGGATGTGCTGTGACCAGCTGCCTCAAGTTTCAACAGCTCTGCCTTCCCTACCATGATAGACTGTACAAGAAAGATAAGACCTCCCTTGCTTAAGCTGCTTTTGTTGGGTATATTGTAAGAGCACAGAGACAAATAACCAGTACACATACACACACACACACACACACACACACACACACACACACACACACACACATCGAAGCAGAAGCATACTGAGTGCACTAGCAGGAGTTGAATAAGGAGCATCTTTGACCTTGGCACACTGACAGGGAACTTTTACTGCCTTCCCTGAAGTATTTGTGAACTCTTAGCCCTGTGACACGCACTAAGGAAAGACCTTTTTAGAAATGCTAGGGGTCAAAGCCCAGAATCTTTAAGTGAAAAGACAAAACATCCAGGTAGATTACAGTACTCCAGACAGATGCCCTGTGTCCTCAGTACTAAATTTCCACCCCAAAGACGAACTCACAGGGTGAATCTACTCACTGTATGCTGACTGACTGAGCCAGCAACTCAGTTCAATAAATAAGAGATCAGTGGATGATATAGCCTTGTTAAAACTGGAATAAAGCTCAGAAAGTTCAGTCAAACGTTTTGCATTATGTTAATGAGAAAAGTAAGATCCTGGAAGTCAGATTCTTTTGCTCAGGGTCACCAAGCAATAAGCATGGAACTCAAACTCAAGGGTAGCACTAAGCTAGCTTTCCAGCAACCTCTGCCTCTTTCTAGTAACTGTTCACACTGACTGCTGCCCTGACACTCCTTTCCCCTGGCACTCTCTGTGTGCTATTCCTCCACATTTCACACACTCTGCTTTTCATCATATTTCCACACCTAGAACATTATTTTTAACTTGGAAGCCCCTGGTCTCGTGTGTACTGTGATGAGAGATTCCTATCTGGGAGTGGGTGGCAACTGTTCAACTCCCCTCATAAAGCAGATGAACAGGGTGGAATAGGTCAGCAAGGCCCTCTCCATCACTCCAGGAGCATTCCTGTGTGCAAGGAGAGGAGAGGAGACTCATTTAGTTGTGATCACACCAATGTCAGGGCCCTCAGCAAACACAGGTATTTTAATGCGTATGTGTTTCTTCCCACCCACTTTCTAACAGGAATTCACGTTTCCTGGGGAGAAGAGGGGAAGACAGGAGTTAATCCATACATAGCCTTCTCTCTCTTAGCAATGAATGTAAAAAAAAAAAAAATGTAAGAAGAACTAATAACTCACTGACACATGGAAAGGTGGAGGGATGAATGGAAGCTGGGTCACAGGCGACTCCTGGGGTGAAGAGTTGGTAGACAGACAGGAAAGGAGATGGTTTGAGAAGGAAAGCGGAGCCAGGGTGTAGGAACCGCTGGTGAACACAGAGGAGTACCCAGCACCAGGTCACAGACAGCATCGAGGACCTTTGAGGGGGTGAGCGGCTCATGGAGAGCTTCATACAGCACAAGGCAGCCAGGTGTGGCGGATAGGTGCCCCTGGGCTGACACTCAGCAAAACAGCGGCCAGCGAACTGGTGAGTCAACAGAGGTGATGAGGAGATGTGGCAGAAGGTTCAGAGTAAAGAGCAGGGGGTAGAAAAGGGAGATGTAGGAAGATGGCTTCATTTCATATCCTGCCTGAGCTTTGGGAGTGGCGGGATCTTGCTGTGTATCCCATGATGCCTTGAGATCCTTCTGCCTCACCCCAACTTCCTGTCCTGGAGCTATGCAGATGAGAGGTGATGATTGCCCCATCAGAGCGGGACAGAAGAACAGATGATCACATTCCCACAGCAAACCCAGAGCACCTGGGACAAGATCAGCCTTCTGGTCCCCCCTCTACCACACGCTTTCTTACGCCAATACAGCCTCAGTTAGAGACTGTCCTTGAGAGACATGATGGCATACCTCACAGCCAACTCTACCAACATCTTGTATTATTGGTTCCCATAACCATTTTGGTTTTTCTTCAGGGCTCTGCCTAGCATCAATGTCCATCTCCTCATTTCTTATCTTATATTTCCCTAGTTTGTTCCAGCTTAGGAGTCAGTTGGATGTAATTTACAGTAAGATCCACAGATGTGAAGAGTCAGTCATCCATCACAGCCATGCAGAATCTTGAGAAGGTTCTGCAGAAACAGATATCACTTTGCATATTCATATCACTGGAAGTTAATTTTAATCTGCGCACACGTTACAGAAATTTCCAATAAGTGGCATTTGGTTAGCTTTCCCTTGAGATGCATTTCATTATAGCCTGAGGAAAATGATGAAGAGGTTGATGGATCAGCCTGTGTTCTGGACTCACTGCTCTTCTTTAGTGGGGGGCATAATATTATGGAATTCAGAGTGCACTTTCCCCTCTAGAACACCAGAGATGGCTAACTAGCCCTTACATCCCATCCCCATCACCAAACCCTCTCTCTGTCTGTTCCCAGTGATAAAGGATGCATTATACATTGATAACTGGGATCTCTTCGCAAGATGAAGTGGACATACTGGCAGGGGCATGTCTTGCAAGCAACAGCACCCAGCACACAGCAGAGAGAATGAATCCGGAAGCCGTGGATCGACCACACAGCAGATTCTAATGCCAATGCAATTTTCAAATGCTAATTTTTAAGTGCAACAGAAGCTTTCTATAAATTACCTTTATGACTTTTACATCCATAATTTATTTCCTGCCAGGAATATAATACATTGTCAGGTGGCTAGTGCACAGTAAGAGACTTCAAGAATGGAACTAAAAAAGACACAATTCATGTACTTGACTTTCCAACTTCCAAAGCCCTTGGGACTCTGGATCTAGATGATATTTCCTGAAAGCACTTTGAGAACTGCAATTTGCGTGGTTAGTGACTACGTTCCTGGAAGGCTCTATCCCAGACAGGGCATGTTCCGGGTTCCTCTGTCGCCCACAGGGTGAGGAGAGTCCCAGAGAGGGTGAGACACTGAGAGTAAATCCTTAGACTCATCTGCAGAGACAGGAACAAAGAGGAGCAGGGTAAGTCCTCTGGGGACTCCAGCTGGTGAAGATGAGAAGCCCACATGGGATTATAAGATGGGCCACCCAAGTGGTGGCGATCCTCTCTTTATTAAGTCAAAATGAACCAAATGAAAGGGAGCCACCGGAGTTACACAAAACTGAGTGCCATTAACAAACCTTTTTGTTACTCCAGTGCCCCAGGGATATCCTTGCTCCTCAAAGTGCGTTTTGCAGGCCCACAGTAGTGGAACCTCACTGGCGGTTTACCACCTGCAATGATACTATGGGCTTTGGTGGTTCACACATATGTGAAAGTCCAGGAACACTGCCAGGGGTCATCTGATACTGGGCCAAAGGTCCCTTCTCATGGAGGCCAGACCCTTTGAGGACACTTCCTTCAGGCCATTTGGTACGGCTGGCCCCCTCTCCTCTCCATCACCCTGCCTCTTTCTGTGCAAGGCTTCTTTCTCTTTCAAGCTCCTCTGAATACAGCAGCAGAGCCATGCTGGCTTCCTCCTGACCTTTGTGAAAGCCTTTCAGTTTTCCTTCCTAGTGCAGAATCGTTGGCCATAGAGCTGACTGTGTGGAGCCCTGTGAGAGGCCACTCCACACCTCGGACAGCTGGGAGATATGAGTAAGGAACACCCCCTTGGTGTGAGTCTCTCTTCTACACAGTGTGGCTGGATCTACTCGCGAATGAAGCTGTGTACAAGTATTGTTGGAGAAGAGACAGGTTCAAACCTACTGTGCTTCTTCTGCAGGTGGTCAGCATAGGAGGTGGGGGACCTCCAGGCCGTACCCTTGGGCTCTGCAACTTGTATCCATAGCCACTGGTTAACTTTGCTTCTTCCCAATGCATCCCACCATGATCTTCTATTACAAGCCTCCATTGGCTTCAGAGACATGCACACACTTCCTAATACACAGTCAGGTGTCCATATCTTGTCAGTTACCAGTGTGTGGTCCTCCAGCCTGTCATCTCACACTAGGGATTTATAGACACCTGCATCACTTCTGCCTCTCCCAGCCATAGTCGGCATCAAACACCCCAAGAGGCTTGTCACTCTGACACCTTAGGGGCAGAGGGAGTTTGTGCTGTGTGCCCCAGCCATTTATGCCAACACAGCTTTAGTTTAGGTCCACAGGCAAAGTCATCTTCGGATCCTAGGATCTGATCATGAGTTTATGTGGGGGTTGTAAACATGACTCAGCAGTTAAGACACTGTAATGCTCTTGCAGAGGACTCAAGTCCAGTTCCCAACACCCATATCCGACAACTCACAACCACCTGTGATTCCAAATCCAGGGGGATCTGATGTTTCCATGGGCACTTGTATTTATGTGAACTTTCACACACACACACACACACACACACACACACACACACACATACACAAACATGCACACGCACACACACAAATAAATAAGTGAACTGTTAAAGGGGTTGGTAAGTATTCCTGTAGAGAAGGACTGCCTCTGGTACCCTTCACTCTGGGTAGTCACAGGCTGCCTGTGTGAAATCTGCTCTTCCAGAGAAGGTCACAGTCAGCAAACCACAGTTGCACCTTTCTGCATTGGCAGCCCTGATATTGCCAGTGCTTAGTGTCTGGGCCAGGTAATTCTGGGTTCAAAAGGCTGAAATAAAACCTCACACAGATTGAAAACTGGTGAGTAAACGTTATTCCCAAGTGACAGTGCAGAGCAGAGAGAGCTGCGCTGTCAAGAAGGGCAACAACCATGGGAGTGAGGATGCTCCAAGGCCCTGCTCTTGTGGGGGGTGGGGGCTCAGCAGGAGTTTGTTTGCCAAGGAATGCAGCACGGGTGGTTCTCTGTTATGACAGACAGAGTAAGTTAAGCTACTGCACACGTTCTTCCCATAAATGCACCTGATTCTAATCATATGCATGCCCAATTACACATAGGCATTAGATGGCATACAAGGTAGTCTTCCCAAAGATTCCCTCAAAGGACACAATTTGTCTTGTTGTTCATGCACTCATAGCTAGTCAGGACAGATTGGTCTCCCTACTCTCTTACTAAAAGTGATCTGGGATAGAGCTTGTTGAAGTTTGATAACCATTAAGAGGAGAAATTTATTCCATTGTATGGAGTGGGGTGTGAATGCAGCTTGATTCAAGTGGGGTCCAAAGTGGCTGGCTGGTTGCTAGGTGCATCATTCAGAGTGTGGTGTGCATTGCACTGTATATGATGCAGGTCCTCAGCTGTAAGAAGTGCGTATTTGGAAATAGCCCAAGCCAAGTAACTCCAGGTTGCTAAGACCTTCCCTATGGTTGTTTGCCTCAGTAGGAAAGAAAGAAACCTTCTCCTTTCCTGTCAGGGCGTTCCACAGGGCTCTGGTTTGGGAAGCCATCAGCTACTTGAATGCAGAGGCTCAGAGAGTTGATAGCAGGGCCAGTCAGTGCCTTCCTTAGTGTTGTAGACAACATCTCAAAGGTCATCTTTATTCAAGAATCTGACCACATTTAAAAGGAAATGAATTGTCAATTCTGGCAAAAATGATACTGATCCATAGATCCTCCTGCAGGTTGTAATAAAGACACGCAAGTCAGAGGTGATGTTGAATGAACAGTAAGAATCTTGTGTGCCTACTATACTGTGCTCTTCAAAAGATTCCATACCACCCACCCAACACACAGCAACCCCTGCGCTAAGACAAAGCTGTACACACTGTCCCCCAGCCAGAGGCATCCACAGCTGCCAAGCCTCTCTCCAGCCAAGTACTATCCCCAGGACACCATCAGCTCCTGAGTTACTTTTGTCTTCAGTAAACTGTTAGACACCCAAAGGATATAATGGAGGAAAATGCAATCATGCTTTTGGTGTGTCAAGGGCCCTTAGCCTTGCTTATCTATTTATGTCATTTTAGACAAAATGACCTAGCTTTCAATTTGAATGGTCTGTGTCATGGAAAGGAAAGATTTGAGTACCCTCATTCTCAAATAATGTGGTTTTGTTCCAGCAGAGAAATTAACTCCTAACTCTGTTACATATTAAGCAGAAACTGTAGTAAAAATTCTGTTTACTAAAAGTTATTGTTCAGGGCTATACAACCCAAGGCTAAGCATGTATAAACTCAGGTATTGAATCTCTGAAGCAATGGCAGGACCCACATTCTAACCTTTGTGATAGGCACAACTCATGCTTCTTGAGCAATGACATCCCAGGTTTCTTCACAAAGCTGATTGGTAAAGACAAAGTCATCAAGCCTTAAACAAAATGCTGCTTTACTTCTTCTGTTCTATGCATTTTTTAATTCTATTTAGAAGATTTTGTAGCTCTCATAGTCAAATGGATGGTCCTAGGAAGCAAATGGCTTCCAGAGAACAAGTCGGTTCATTTTAGATGCTGGCACTTCAGTGAATACACTGCACAAAGAACCTGCACTCATAGCAGCTTCTCGGCAAGTCGTTAGTGAAGGAGGATCCATGTTACTGTGTTAGCTGCTTGTCTGGATGCCATGACAAAAGGCCGGTCTGAAGCAACCTATGAAAAGAAGGTCTGAATTTGCTTTACAGTTCAAGGTGATATAATCCATCATGGTAGAGCAAGCAAGATGGTAGCTATGGGAGGCTGCTGATCACATTGCACAAACAGTCAGGAAGCCGGGCATGAACAGAAAGTAGAGCTCAGATACAGAACTTCAAGGCCCACCTCCCGTGACCTACTTCCGCAAAGCTCCCCCTCCTAAAAGTTTAGCTCCCTTTACAGACAGTGCCCTGAGCTGGAGACCAAGCACCCAAGCTCATGAGCCTGTGGTGAACACTTCACATTTGTACCTCAGTAGTTAGCAAGTACTATAGATTTAAAAGCACATGCTGACTTCAAAGTGCGTAACAAACAGGTATGGGGCCAGTGATGCCACACCAGCTGGTAGAGTTCTTACGGAGCATCCTTGAAAACCAAGGTTTGAGAAAGCACCACATGTAAAAGTAGAAGTCCATAGGTTCTTGGGAGACGGAAGCAGGAGGTCATCCTCAGTGCTGGATCTTTTCCATCCTGCTAGTGCTGAATGCCCTGAAAAGTCTGCTTCAGGCTTCGTTAGGGATTTGCCAGCCTATTCCATCCAAAAGGAATTACAAACTGGAAATTCCTTAAAAACCCCTGCCATGCAGAAGACATCGCCCTCACTGGCAGTTCCGGGAGCCCATGATTGGCAGTCTTTCTTCGCTCCAGTTTCACATTACCATTTAAACCAACCAAAACACTCATCTTGCCAGAGAGTAAATTGCCACTTTGAAACATGAAAAACAGGGAAAGTATAAAATTCTGAATAACGGCCATTGTGAGCATCTAAGCACTGTGTGGTTGTGGGAATGAAGCAATTTGCATCTTGTTATGTTTCCAGCCTTCTTGCTTTCATAATTATTGGAACACTTGAGATCATTAACGCTGCCAAATACAAATTAGAAAAATAAAAGTCTCCCAACTGACACAGACTTTTTCCAATCTCAACTCCAGGGCTCCAACTCCTAGAATTTTCTACACGGAACTAATCTTTTTATTCTATTGCAATTATTTCTTTGTATTCATAAGCTCCACTAAATATGTTATCTAGAGCAATGAAACACCTGGGTTATCCCCTGGTTAGAAGAGAAAGCATGATTATGTCTTGCTACTGTGTGGATAGAGAGTGACATGCTGTCATCTGCTGTTCCTCAGTGACAGCAGAGACTAATCCAAAGATGGGAGCAATTCTGAGGATATACTGCTTCCAGGGAGACAGGCTGTGCTCACTGAGATGGGGGGTCCCTCTTGTTTGTGGTCACATATTAAAGGGGCTTTAATCTTGTAGATAGAGCTAAAGAGCTCCCTAGACAATGAGATTATAAGATTAAAAAATGGGAGAAGCCATTTCTGGGTACATAGCATTTAATGTGGGGGATGGGAATATTAATGTGATCATGGTAATCATTACACAATGTTTACATATGCCAAACCAACACATTCTCAATCCTGGCTATGTAGAATTTGTTAACTAAATATAATATTTTAAAATAAAAGGAATACAAAATCAGAGACAAAAAGGAAAATAGGAGGTAGCCTCTTCATGGGCTAGGAGATGAGGAGAGCCAAGCTGGTAACTTAGAGAAGCCAGGGCTAGAGGGGCCATCATGCAGGAAAGGGCAGAGTCTACAAGGAACTGGGCTGTGGCCTGCCCACAGACCAGGATGCCAACACTGATGACCAAAGCAGCCTTGGGGAGCACCACAGGCCACGAAGTCAGGGTCTCTGAAGTGGAGAGGCCCAGTAGACAAACTTACAAGGACTGAGGCTAGATTTGAACAGACTCAGCTTGGAAGGGTTGAGCAGCATTAAAGACTTGAGGACTTTGTACTACAGAGTCCTACCATAGCATCCCCAGGGCTTTGTCCATTGGACATGAGTGTTTCAATCTGTTTGTATAAATTTCAAAAACAACCTTTGTAAAAGTCAGTACAAGAAAGTATAGACACATGAGTAGTCCCTGCATCATTTCATCTGTAGCTAAAGCCTTTTTTTTAGGACTGGGGTGTCTTAGTACAGGACAAATGAGCCCATTTAGGGGTACTCTGGCTGACTGCTGGTGTCTGTTTCAGATGACTAAGGTGTCATTGATGTCTCTACATTGGAAGGACAATGTCCTAGGGGAACCTGACTCACTCCAGGACTCAACTTGTACTGGACCTCCTGTGGTCCCTGTTCAGCCTTTCTGATTTGCCACAGGAAGGCTAGAGTCTGGCAGCCTGGCTGGGTCATATTAATGCAGCTGAAGCAAACAAATATCAAATACTTTTTATGAAACTTTAACCTATTTTTACAATGTCTGATATAACTCCATTTTCTAAAGTTCACTGAAAAAAAAAATGCTGTGCCTTCTCTAAATAAATATTTATCAAGCATCTGCTTTGAGACTCAGGCTGATCCTTGGTGGTGGTCTCCATTCTTCTTAAGAAAGATGGCTGTTGGTTGGGGATTTAGCTAAGTGGTAGAGCACTTGCCTAGCAAGCACAAGGCCCTGGGTTCGATCCTCAGCTAAAAAAAAAATTTAAACAAAAAAAGAAAGAGGGCTGTAATCAGGGGTGTTCCTTTCATACATCTACTAAATTGTCACACAAAGTTCACACATGTGAATTTATGTATATACACATTCCAATACACATATGCATGCATAAGTGTATAATAAGTACACAAAATGCATTCAGTGTTTTTAGGTCATGCTGCTTTTCAGCTTTGTATACTGAATTTACAAGTGAGTGTTAATAATCATTTAAATCAAATTCCCTGAGGCTTTGTGAACCATTCAAAATGAGATGGCTTTTGTTTGCTTTAAATGTACAGCATCAGAAAGTTCATCACTTAGGTGTTTAAATGCCAAAATCCAGCTTTGATGTTCTCTGATGATTACAGCCTACTTCGTGTTATTAGTTGCACGTATTTCGTTTTACTATTTATATTTGTTTTTAATTGGCACATTATAATTGCATGTATTTACATGATGTAGTAGGATGTTTTATGTATACATTGAGCAATAATCAAATCAAGGCACTTGGTACATTCATCATCTCATACAGGGATCATTTCTTTGTGTTGAGAGTATGCAATGTCTTCCTGATGTTTTGAAATATTCAATGCATGGTGGGTTTTTTTTTTTTTAATCACACATGCAGACTGTTAGCGCAGTTGAAAGTCAGTGTTCTCAATGACTTTCTATTTCCTTGTGTTGAGCTTAGAAACACACAAAAGTGTGGTGCTCTTTATGTCCCTGGCGTGTGTTTTAGAGTGCAGTTCTGTGCTCCTGTAACTGTTGCTGAAGTGGACCTGCTGCTGTTTCTGCTGAGACTCCTGGGTTGTGCTGGATATGAGGTGAGGCTCAGAGAAACGGGAGTAGGTGAGATAAACCAGTGTGTAGTGACTCTTTTCACTCCTGGGTTAGAAAGCCCTTCAGTCAGGGTCACCCAGAGAAACAGAACCAATAGGAGTACATATGGGGCAAACACCAGGACAGGGGAGTATGTACAGTGTGTACACAAGGACACAGGAGTTCACACAGTGCATATGCATGCAAGGACACAACAGTACTTATGCACAAACACATGGCAGAGAGATTGGTGGTGTAGAATTTGTGCTTAGGATTATTTTTCAGGCTGCTAAGTGAAATCCCTCAGAGCAGGCCAGTGGAGAATGCAATCCCACTGTAAAGCCAGCAGGCTGGAGGTCCAGGAGAGCTGAGTGAGTGAACAGTGATTATTACAGAGCTTTGAGAAGACCATGGCCTTCTTGAAGAACTCCCTCCTCCAGCAATTAGAGTAAGTTGGCCTTTCTGGCTGAGTTAATGTATAGCTCTTTCACTTAATTGAAAAGCACTTACATTAAAAAAAGTCTCTCTGGCTGGGCAATGGTGGTGGATGTCTTTAATCCCAACACTTGGGAGGCAGAGGCAGGTGGATCTTTGTGAGTTAGAGGCCAGCCTGGTATACAGAGTGAGATCCAGGAAAGGCACAAAGCTACACAGAGAAACCCTGTCTTGAAAACAAACAAACAAACAACAACAACAAAAAAGAAGCCTCTCTGTCTAACTCCACCTACCATTTACATGTTAACATTATCGACAAGATCTTTACATAAACACATAGAGTAATGATTGACTCGATATCTAGGGACTGTAAGGCCATGTCAAGGTGACCCATAAAATAGATCATCCCAGGTACATAACATTCCTTGAATTTATCTATCTATCTACCTATCTATTTATCTACCTATCTATTTATCTACCTATCTATCTATCTATCATCTATCCATCCATCCATCCATCATCTATCTAAACTATCATCTATTTATCTATCATCTATGTATCATCTATGTATTATCTATGTATCATCTATCTATCATGTATGTATTTATCATTTATCTACCTATCATTTATCTGTCTATCTATCTATCTATCTATCTGTCATGTATTTATCATCTATTTATCATCGATCTACCTATCATCTGTCTGTCTGTCTGTCTGTCTGTCTATCTAGCCACCCATTCATCTCAGTGTCAGAAATTAAAGCTGCTGCACACCAGGTAGCTGCTCTACCACTGACTTACACCACACAGCCCTTTTGATCCCTTAAATATAAAAATCCCTACATGGATATTCCTGCTAGTCAAATGTTTCTGTTCAAATAAAAAAATTGAAAGAGGAAGAAAACATTTGTAAAAGCTAAGCTCCCCTCTCATTGGATATATTACAAAATAAATGTGAGTTTAGACAACTAAGTTCTTATAACTAATCCAAACAAGAAGAAAATTAAAATGTATCTACACCTAAAACTATACTAGGTTGTCTTTTTTTATTTAATTTTATTTATTTGTGTGTGTGTGTGTGTGTGTGTGTGTGTGTGTGTGTGTGTGTGTGTGTGTGTGATGGCTGGAGTTGAGAGCAGTGAGTCAGTGGGATTGTCATCCTAACTTGGCATCCCCATGGGAGCGCTCAGTGTACATCATTATTTAATTTTGGTGCAACATCGCGGCAAATACCATGCATGCCATATAATTTGCATGCTGTGCTGATAAATAGCTAACCAAAAATCAAAGAATTCAGCTCAAACCAAACAATAGGGAAATGGCATGCAGGTGTCATAGTCCCAACTAACCCCATGACACTGGCTCTGGGTTTTCCTCATGCAGCTGAGTGTCTTGGTTACAGAACAAAGTCGCCCTGTGGTTAAAAGAAGAAGAGATGAGCAATAGGTTGTGATGGTGGGTGGAGGGAAAACTATAAAGACTATGACTGACTGTTCTGAGGGTATTAGAAGAACAAATCTACATGTGTCTTGAATCCCACTTTGACATTAATGCCAAGGTTATTCTCCAGTAACCCCAGACTATAGATCCTGAACAGTGCAATAGAACCCACAAACAATGCTTGGAATTAACCCATGGAGACATTTGGAAACGTGCACAGACCATATCATACACACTCAAAGAACACACAGATCTTCACCACTTGGTGTGGCCCCCTCCCTGTGACACAGACATGAGCACACCAAGGTGCTCCACATTTGTTACCCTTCACCCAGGAAGAAGAAATGATGCATGACTGACCCCAGGTGTCAAGGCAATCTACGACCGCCTTCCTGCTTCCTGTAAATGACACTCATGGCATGTTATCAAAAGGCTTTGCTGCTATCAAATGTTCCCATTTTCCTTTGCATTTCCTGAGCCTCACAAGCAGCCTCCCCCACCCTCCGTCTTCCTTCAATCACACCATAAACATAGCCTCACAGTACATCAGTCAGAGGTGGAAAGAGCAGAGAACCATCTCCCACAGTGTCATCAACCTCCTCTCCCTTGATTCGGCAGACACAGCTTGCACTTCTCAGTCCCACGCAGAATCACTTTCATGAGTGGCAGGACAGCTGCTCACTCACCTGCAAGTCACCTTGACAGAGAAATAAAAACCAGATTCTTTTCACGTTTTCTGCAAGTCATTTCAGGAGAGTGAGGGGCAAGAGACACTCGAGTGGCTTTTCAGATTACACGTGGAGCTGGAAATGGCTTTCTGCTGCCAACAACCCCAAGTGATGTCTCATAGCACAGAAGTGTGGCGGGAGCCGTGAAGTCGGGGGTTCCACAGTTTAAAGACAGAAGCCTTTGGAGTGTCTCTGCCTTATCTGAAGGGAGCTTGACTTCTGGTGAGGAGTTGTGATCTTTCTGAGATCTGCTGAGATCTTTTGTGGGTTTGATTATTGCACCTAGTGTTTACTCTAAGCCCCTTTTCTGTCTAAAATTTCAATTTTTCATGTGTATTTTTATGTAATGATATTTTCATTTTAGAGGAGAAAAACCTCTAAGTAAAGTTAAAACACCCCTTTATGTTGAAGAAATGTATAAAACACTCACCCAAGAGGAAAGGACTCTAGTAAGAAATTCTGGCTGTTCCCTGCCCAGTCCTGCCTGCTGGGTGACACCAGGTCCAGCTCAATTACTGGGACTGTTTCATTGGAATGGGACCAATGACTTTGAATGAGCAAAGCAGCTGACAAGGTCTCTGCAGTGGAGAAGTTCTGTGCCTGGCACACATGGGGAAGGTACCAAGGGGCCTTAGGGATCTGCTATCATACACATTCTCAATGGCCATGGAAATTTTGCAAAGCATCAATAATGACATTGGGCGGTATCAATGAAGACATTATTTTCTCTTTGCCGGCATCTCTGTCTCCATGCTCCTACCTCCCCAGTAGACAAATAATCCCCAAATAATTCCACACTCAGAATCTATGACTATGTTACCCTAAACAGCAAAAGAGATTTTACAAATGTGAATGGGGATATTGAGCTTAAAGATTATTCTGGGCTATTCAAATAGACTCAAATTGTTCATAACAGACCTTAGTACAAAATGTAATTGCATGGGGAATGGCTAGTCTATAAATCAGTGCTTATGGATACCCAAAGTCGCCACCTCTGTTCCAGGGCACTGGGGTCATGTGGTTTCATGGAGACCCCTTTCTCACTAGCCAGGAGGCTCCCTTGGCATACTTAAAAGATCAGTCAGATTACAGAATGTGGCTACCATGTCAGCATCAGAGTCCATGAATATCCGGCATCATGCCACACACCTCAGTACTCTGTAGGCTGAAGCAGGAAAGCCATGAACTTGAGGCCAGCCTAGTCTACAAAGAGAGTTCCAGGCCAGCCTGGGCTTCACATAGAGCCTATATTCCCCTGTCATGTCCTAAGGAGGTCTGCAGACTGTTCTGTAGGGAGTGAAGTGCGTGTTAGGTGGCAGGGGAGTCTAGACCAATTGCAGAAGGAAGTCTGAAGAATGTGCCTTCGTTTCTTGTGGAAGCTTCAACAAATGAACACAAGTCAACTGCTGTCAAGCAACAGTACTTTCCTCTCAATGTTCTGAAGACTGAAAATCTGAGCTCAAGGTGTCAGCTGGGACATGCTCCATCCAGAGGCTCCAGAAAGTCTTCCTGACTCTCCGGCTCTGGTGACATCCTTAGCCCATAGCTGTATCAGGACAAGCTCTGCCTGAAAGTCACCTTGAACCTCTTCCCCTGTTCTTCATGCTAACACTCATCACCCAGCACACAGACTCCTTCACAGTGCCCATAAGATTCCCCAGCTGGGCCCCTTGCTCTCCACAGAGCTCAGTCCTCTGCTTCAAACACATATTGGTGTCTCTCCTGACTACTCAGAGTGACAGGTGCTCCACAGTATAATCTGTAATTGCACAGGGATTATAGGAAAACAGCACCTTCACTCCAGCCAACCTGTGATCTGTGGCCTTAGCATGTGGAGTCTCACTGTTGGTGGATCAGTGAAGGCATTGCTGTGCCCTGCCTGTTCACCAAGTGAGAACAGAGTCCTAAGAACCTGTCCTATCCAGTTCTGGAGCCTGGAGGAACAAGGATACAGTAGACGCAGGTTGAGGTGAGATTGGAGAATGCCATCATCATCTCACTGTGCACAGTTGACCAAAAGCTCTTGGAGGTGACAGGTCACTACAATTTATTTTAATTGCAACTTCCTACTGGTATGCTCAGCACTAAACCTGGCAGAGGGCTCTGCTCAGGTCCCAGTCTGTCTAAGGGATGGATAGGTGTCCTCAGATTGTAGGGTTTCTCCTTTCATCTCAGTAGGGCCCGCTATCTGTAAACACAGTAAGGGAAACACTAAGTGATGCTGAATTTAATTGAAATGAGATCTGAGAAAGGAGGATCCAGAGCAAGCAATTATGTTCAAAAAGCAAACCCCCTGCTGATGGTGTTTACATTCCTCTTGCTCTAAAGAATTCTGCAAGGGAAATAATACACAATAGAAACACAGCTCAAATCCCCATAGAGAAGGATGCTGTAGAGAAGAAAAGCCAAGTGTGGACTAACATTCCAACCTATGGACTGCACCCAGCTCCTTTGACCCACTGACAGACACAATTCTTTATGACTTAACATGTCTGTGTTGAGATGTATTATACTGGCCTCTTTGGACTTGTTTCAACCCCATAACCTTCTCTTACCCTCACGTCTAACCTACACAGATTGTATCGGACCTACTCAGTCATGAGTCTGTCTGTTGAAGAGGCGTTGTAGTGCCCTGTCTTGATGGGCAGTGAGACATCCACAGCGACAACTCAACGTCTTTCCTTCTGCAGCGTGGTCATTGATGAGATCTTCTCAGGGTCAGAGTGGCTCTCTGCAGATTTCTTCCTCTAGCCAAAGGTCTGTGCATCCTCTAGGAGTAACTCTGCTCCAGTCCCTAGTCCTGGGACTCTCAGTCTTCCTCAGCTGTGACCAACCTTGTGAAGAGCCTTCCAGCAAACTCTACTTGTTCACAATACTAAGAATACAACCCAGACACCACCTACTTTGGTTACAGAACATTGTAAAGTCGATCACAAAATGACTCAGAGACTTTCTCCCTGCTAAGCAACTTTTATAGTGCTAGAAGGTTCCATGTGGGCTACTGGGGGAAAATGACATCAATTTCCTTACCTAGTCCTGGATCCTGCATAGCATAATACTGATGTGCCAGGAAAGCTGTGCCTTCTGGGACAATACTTCTATGGTGTTTACCAGAGTAACCAACCATTATCTGATTGGATTTAAAGCCTTTACCTCAAGAAAGCATTTTACACTTGTTCCCGTCCACTTGGTCAAAAGCCCATGACAGGAGAGACCATATACTCATATACTAAGGAGAACACTATTGGTGTTGGTTAACTAAATGTTCTTGTTGTCAAATTCCCATTGTAATATGTATGTCTCTACCCACAGGCTTGTGCTGCTTTCAGCCTTGGGCAGAGAAGCATCTTTTTTTCCAGGGGATAGTGGTTAATGCAGAGACTTCTAACTGGCAAAAATAGTGCTGAAATAAGTGACTCAGGCATATATGAGTAATATACATCACCACCAGCCCCCTCCAAGGCTTAAGGGACATCACAGAGAAGTGGGTGGAAAGAATGTAAGAGCCAGAAAACAGAGAAGTCATGTGAAATGGCTATCTTCTGCATATGGTATGGTCGATGCACACATCAATTCTAAAGAATTCCGGTTACTTGCACAAGACGTATAAGATCAAGCCTGTCAAAATTCAAGCGTGGATGGAGGAGGGGTTCCCAATCTCCCATCACTAGCTGAGGAACTATTGGCAGTTTATGTCTGCTGAGAGGAGTCACTTCCCTCAGCAGGACATGGTAGGCTGCCCATGTCCCATTGCATGGTCCCATACCCATTTGCAAATAGTCAGCACTGATTGGACTAAAGGGCTATTAAAAAAGTAATGATAAAGAAGATACAAAATTGGAAGGTAAGTTAGTGTATCCCAAGGAGAGTAGGACAAGGTCAAAACACAGCATTCACACATATAAAATTTTCAAAGATTATTCTTTTAAAGAATACTTTGTAAGCTGGTCGTGATGGCATCTGCTTTTAAACATAGGACTTTGGAGGCAGAGGTAAGTTGAGATCTGTGAGTCTGACTCCAGCCTGGTCCACATAGTGAGTTCCAGGCTAGCCCAGACCAAACAGTGAAATCCTACTTTCAGAACCATAGAAAGAACCCAAAGTTATCATTTATTGACTGTTGGCCTCAATAATACAGTAAATAAGAAATTCATAACTTGGTAGTTTAATCCAAGAAGAACTGATTATAACTAACAGAGTCTAATGAATTGCTTCTGTTGGCTGGCACACAACTCCTCCCATACCCTCAGATTTGTTCTCATTTGGACATCTAGTAATGGTGAGCCAACAGGCTAATCCGGGATGCAGCAACTGTTCCTTTATAGTCATATAAATATAGCTGGAAACAGCCTAGATAGTGCCCTAGAATAAAGGAAATGGGCTTATGGGAAAACTAGAAAGTCTCTAACATACAATTTTAAATTTTAATCTCTGTAGAAAACAAGTAGCTTGCACAATTGTAGGACTGTCTGCTGTGAGGAGAGAAACAGCATTATGTACAACCAGCTGGGGGCCCATAGAAGGTGGCACAAAGTTGTGCCAACCCTGTAGCAAAAATGTTGTGGGTTTTGAAATACTGATCTAGCCAGGCGGTGGTGGCGCACGCCTTTAATCCCAGTACTCAGGAGGCGGAGCCAGGCGGATCTCTGTGAGTTTGAGGGCAGCCTGGGCTACCAAGTGAGTTCCAGGAAAGGCACAAAGCTACACAGAGGAACCCTGTCTCGAAAAAACAAACAAACAAACAAACAAAAAACAGAAATACTGATCTACTCAAGGGCGCTTCTGTGCTCAAGATCAAAGAGAAGTGCAACTTTGTCGTAATGTGTCCCTGTGTCCACATAGAGGTAGGAGGATGTCTGAGCATTGCTGTGCTATGTCCCTGTGTCCACACAGAGGTAGAAGAATGTCTGAGCATTGCTGTAATACATCCCTGTACCAACACAGAGGTAAAAGGATGTCTGAGAATTGCTGAAATATTTTAATATTCTAGAAATGACAATAAAAACCCTATAATGTAGAAATATAGCCCTAAGCTGGGAAAATTTTGAGGAAACATTTGGAAAACACAAACCAAACATGTGATTTGGGGTTCACTTTATTGTGTCTTTAGGGAGACTTGTTTTATGGTTTATATGGAGTGAATGTCTGTTAAGTTTCTGAGTGCAAGACCTTGTTTTTCTTGCGGGGGAAGCTCTGATATAGCAAGTTGGATAGGTTTCTTTCTTTTTAAAAAAATTATTTTTCTCTCATCTCATATATATGTAGATATACATGTATGCATATCTATATATATATATTATAGTTTCCCCTCCCTCCTTCTCTCCTAGCCCTGCCCCCACATTCACATCTCTTTTCCCTTCAGAAAAGAGCAGTCCTCCCAGGGATATAAAATACACACATAGCAAACCAAGTTGTAATAGGATTAGGCACCTCTCCTCCTAAATCGGACAGATTTGACAGGCATACCTGGTGGCCAATAAAAGGGCAGAGAAGATGTCTGTAGTGACAAGTTTTCCAGGATATCTTCTCGGGACAGCACTCTCCCCACCTGCAGAGTACCTGGTTGGTCAAGCATGCCTCATCACCTGTCCGCCATGTCTCGATCCCAAAGACCAGCTCTTCCAAAGGATCTGCTGCCCTTGAGCCCTTGGCTTCTCCTTACTTTGAGGAGACGGAAATGAACCATTCATGGGTGTTTTCTAGACCATTTTATGCAAAAGACCACATTCTCTTGAGGGACTGTGCTGACTAGTTTTTTTTTGTCAACTTCACAAAAGCTTAAGTCATCTGGGAGAGGGAGCTCCAACTGAGAAAATTCCCTCATAAGATTGGGCTATAGGCAAGCCTGTAAGGCATTTTCTTGATGAGTGATGGATGGGAAGGGCCCAGCCCATTATGGGTGGGGCCGTCCCTGGGCTGGTGGTCCTGAGTTCTGTAAGAAAGTAGGCTGAGCAAGCCATGAGGATCAGTAAGCAGCACTCCTCCATGGTCTCTGCATCAGCTCCTGCCTCCAGGTTCCTGCTGTGTTTGAGTTCCTGTCCTGACTACCTTTGGTGATGGACAGTGATGTGGAAGTATAAGCCAAATAGACCCTTTCTCTCCCCAACTTGTTTTGATCATGGTGTTTCATCACAGCAACAGTAATTGCATGAGAGCAACTATAATGCGTTCATTCTCCTTACACACAAATACTTCTAGACACAGTGCTAGTTTCCAATGTTTGTGCACCTATGTAATCTAACCCCCTCCCCTTTCAGTCATTTCTAGAACAGACATTCCGTGCACCTTCACAAGAGTGTGAAGAAGAGCCCAAGGCTGCCTTGGCCATTTTTAAAACAGGAATGAGTTAGGGAAGAAGGAAAATGTGGGGATATAAGGAAACCAGGAGGCTCAAAACACAATGAATTTCAGTAAAGAAACCAAGCTCACTAAGTTAGAGGAAAAGCCAGGAGGAAAAAGCAACCGCGCAGCGATCGCCTGGTAGAGAGAGGGTCAGCTGGCGTGAACCCCAGCAGAGTCACATTCTCATATGCTCAGACATACACAACCACAACACCTAGGCCAGAAGAAATGATTTCCAAACCTAGGGGCCTTGCCACACTGCAGACAGTTAACAAAGAATCTCAGGCAGGGATCCAGAACCATAAAAATACGGAGCACTGTGACACAGTGATACCAAGACTCACCGTGATACAGCAGCTTCCAGGACTGGGCAAACCCACACTGAGCAGACCCAGACTGGGCAGACCCAGACTGAGTAGACCCACACTGGGCAGACCCACACTGGGCAGACCCGGACTGGGCAGACCCGGACTGGGCAGACCCGGACTGGGCAGACCCAGACTGAGTAGACCCACACTAGGCAGACCCACACTGGGCAGACCCAGACTGAGCAGACCCACACTAGGCAGACCCACACTAGGCAGACCCACACTAGGCAGACCCACACTGGGCAGAGACCCACACTGGGCAGACCTGGACTAAGCAGACTCACAATGGGCAGAACCACAATGGGCAGACTCACACTAGGCAGACTCACACTAGGCAGACTCACACTAGGCAGACTTACACTAGGCAGACCCACACTGGGCAGACCCGCACTGGGCAGACCCACACTGAGCAGACCCACACTGGGCAGACCCAGACTGAGTAGACCCACACTGGGCAGACCCAGACTGAGTAGACCCACACTGGGCAGACCCACACTGAGCAGACCCACACTGGGCAGACCCACACTGGGCAGACCCACACTAGGCAGACCCACACTGGGCAGACCCACACTGGGCAGACCCACACTGGGCAGACCCACACTGGGCAGACCCACACTGGGCAGACCCACACTGGGCAGACCCACACTGGGCAGACCCACACTGAGCAGACCCACACTGGGCAGACCCACACTGGGCAGACCCGCACTGGGCAGACCCACACTGGGCAGACCCACACTGGGTAGACCCACACTGAGTAGACCCACACTGGGCAGACCCACACTGGGCAGACCCACACTGGGCAGACCCACACTGGGCAGACCCACACTGGGCAGACCCACACTGGGCAGACCCACACTGGGCAGACCCACACTGGGCAGACCCACACTGGGCAGACCCACACTGGGCAGACCCACACTGGGCAGAGGTAAACATGAGGAAGAGGGAAAAGGACAATTGCAATGTTGTCGGGTTATTACCAGTTTGAATCAAATCATCTGTCACAAAGCACACACTTCAAAGGTCTGTGAGTCGTCTTGGAGCTGTGAAGTGGTGGGGCTTCCCCACTGTCCTGTGCTCTATCCCTGCCATTCCCCTTCACAGCTCCGTCTCTTCCTCCAGCAAGGTTTTCTCTCTTTGTCACTAAAAGGTGCTCTGAAGAGCATGTCTTCATCTGTCACGTGAATTGACATGGGCCTCACTCTGAAGGCAACCATATCAACCAGGGTCTCAAGTGTTAGAGCAGGGAAGACCTCAGCTTTGACCCCCCACCCCAGACAAGCAGTCTCTGCACATGTGTGCTCCTGCAGCACTGAGCCATCTCCAGGCTTCCCTCTGTCCGACTCCCCCAGCAGCCCATCTCTGTGAGAACTCTGAAGTCACGTTGTCTTCCTGTTCTTTGTCTGTGTGTCTCCTCAACGGTGCATACCCTGGGCAGCAGGTTATTTTTGGCACGAGTCTATGTTTCTCAAGCGCCTTGAGCAGTGCCCTGCACTCAGTGACAGACAATTGAATGGCAAACATTTTAGAAACTGTGACTGTCTGTAAACCCAAGACAGCCTGTGTCTTCCGTGGAGATGGGAGTGGTGGGCTGTCCTTCCAGGGCCCTAAAATGTTTACTAAGCGTTCCCGTCTCCAGCCTGATGTCCATTCATTTGGCTGCCTTACTTCTTCCTTCTGAATCCATTTCCCCAAACTCCAGTCCTTACCAGTTACTCAAACGACTATTTAAGATGCTTTCATGCTTCATGGGGCTGGAGAGACGGCTCAGGGGTTCAGAGCACTGGCTGCTCTCCCAGGGGTCCTGAGTTCAATTCCCAGCAACCACATGGAGGCTCACAACCATCTGTAATGAGATCTGGTGCCCTCTTTTGGTGCGCAGGCACACATGCAAACAGAACACTGTATACATAATAAATAAATAAATAAATAAATCTTCAAAAGGAAAAAGCACGTTCATGTTTCTAACACTCCCACCATTCAGAGATAAAGAAAGCATTATCTTCATCTGGCCTCATTTTGACCTTGGTCTCTTTGGACATCATTTGGCTTTGTCTCAGGGATGCCTCTAAAATTTAATAAAACCCAGATCTTGGCAAGAAATAGCCTATTAACTGGACTTCTCTCTGCTGCTAAAATCTCCCATTAAATCTAATTAAAGGTCTGTTTCTCTAGTCTGGAAACCGGCTGGGGATTCCCATGCTCACAGTAACCTTACTCTCAGCTGCATATCTTATCCATGCCTCTGTGAAGCACCTTCAGCCTTGCTCTTCAGTTTTCAAAACTCACCTCTTCCAACATTGAAAGACACACTGAGACTTCCTATAATGTCACTGAATATCAGCTCTGCTCCTTAATACTCTACAGAGCTGCAAACCCACCCTCCCGGTTGCCATCTGTGTGTCCCCTGTGAAAGCACGGATGGTCCTTCCACTTCTCTTACAAGCCAGCAGCCATCTGCATCTGCAGGTCTACTTTTTGTTTCTGGACACCCAGCTCCTCAGCTCTGATCCATAGACAGCAGCTTGGCTTCACCTCCTAAGAGCTTCCTACAAAGCATCATAGGATCTACATGCTCACCCAGTGCCCAGTACTGAGCAGAGAAATGAAGGCAATCTGCTTGTGGCCTCCGGGGTGCTATGGAACACACTATGTTGGCTAGTTTTGTGTTCTCAACACAAACTAGAGTTATCTAAGAGGGACTCTCAATTGAGAAAATAACACCTTCAGACTGGCCTATAGGCAAGTCTATGGTGCATTTTCTTTATTGATGGTTGATGTGGAAGGTCCTGGCTCACTGAAAACCATGTTACCACTGGGAAGGTGGCCTTAGATGGCAAAAGAAAGCAGAATGAGCAAGTCAAGAGTAGAAATTCAATGAGCACTGTTCTTCAAGGGCTTCTGCATCCGTTTCTGCCTCCAGATTCCTTTTTTAAGATCCTACTTTCACTTCCTTCAGTAATGGACTGTTACCTAGAAGCATAAGCTAAAATTAAAAAAAAAATGCTCTTCCCTAAGTTAATTTCAGTCATTGTGTGTATCACAATAATAGAATCCCTAACAAGACGCCACCCTACCCACACAAAAATGCAGGAACGTTATCAACTGATTGTTATAAAAATTAGATAAGAACCAACAATGTGTTTATAATTAAAAATTAGCAAATAACAATAAACTGTTCAGTACTAGTATTTAGTTCAATCATTAGAAAAAAAGAAGGAACATCAATGAGGTGGAAGCAGAAATTTATAAGATGAATAACATGAGCTTTTAAAGATGGACTGAGCAGATTGCATTCATGTACTTAGGAATATGCACACACACACATACACACATGTTGCACAACAAAAATTAAAGAAAATTAGGGCATGAATTTAAGCGAGAGCATGTTAGAGTTGTATGTGAGAGATTGGAGGGAGAAAACAGACAGATGTGGTATAATTATATTAAAATCTCAAAAAAATAAAAGTTACATAAAAGAGGGCCAAATCTCAGAAAAGCTTGTATTTGCCAAAATCAGCCTTTGTAAAATGCAAAAGACATGCATACAAAAAAACAAAACAAAAATCTACCAACTTTGGCAAAGTGGAAAAAAATGAAAACCACAAATTCACAAAGCTTTTGAAAACTAAAAATTGTCATCAACAATGTATGAAAATAACCTAGAAAAAAGCTGCATGACACGCTGGGATGTGAGAACTATATGGTTGGAAGTCACTAACAGTTGGGAGTGCTAAAATATTAAAAGGACAGCTACAAGCAAGCAGAGCCAGTAAGCAAAGACTTCAACCGAGCAGAACAAACAGTCCTCCAGACTAACAGTCCTGATGAAGAAACCAACAGAAGCAACAGCTTGGCAAATCATTGTTCTCACAGTTTAGAATTCTGCAGAACTAGAAGGAGAAAACCTGGCACCAAGTTTGGCACCAATTATTTTAAACAGAGACAAGAACAATGGGACAGGGCAAGACAGTGCAGAGGCTCCTCCATCTTGTGTTTCTATGGAGGCCATTTTAGGTTTGACTAGAATTTCATCTCCTTGGTGAAGAATCCCATGGAAAATTACCCAACTGTCTCAGTAACCTAAGGTCTTGATGCCACAGGTAGCTTACCTCAGCTTCTGCTAAACTGCTTGCTTGTGCAAACCTCTCCTGCAGCAGCTGAGTTCCATTCTGCGATGTGGTTTTGACTCAAAGAAACCCTTACCCTAAACACGCAGTGCTCCACTTGGGTCCCAAGTAACTGAGAGTAGTCCTGGCACACTGGTACAGACTTTCAGTTGGCTCTGGACTGTATCCGAGAGGCCTTCTCTGGTGGGCTCCCTGTAACAGCAGTAGAGGAAAGAGATACCACATGCCAAGCTCACCTGGGCCAGAGAAGAGCATCAGCAACATCACAGACTAGTCTAGTTTCACATGTAAAACATATCTCAGACAGAGTGGGCTTACACCAATGAAGTGTGACAAACACAGAAAATATCCATCATCAAAATTCAAAATTATGGGCTGGAAGACGTGGTTAACAGCTACTGTGTGTGTATTTGACTAAATTCAGTATACATTCGAGAGAACTCTGCCAGAGAAAGCACAGCAGAATGCTTCTCTCGTTGTAAAGAAAAGCAAAACCACACATTAAACCCTCTGCTAGCTTAGCAAAAGTGGAAGAATTTACATTAAATTTGCAAATGGGAATGATGTCCTGGCTTTAATACTCATTTATTTCTGGGATGTTTGTTTTTTCTGGATGTCCAAGGCAGAACTATGAAGCAAGAAAGCAGGGATAAATCTAAAGGTTGAATGGTTGATACATCCATATAATGAGTAAGAAAACATAGAGTTGAATTTGTGGAGGTGATAATGTGATTGGGAAAGTTTCTAGAGATGAAGCTGATAGAAGAAAACCACTTTCCATCAATGTGTGTGTGTGTGTGTGTGTGTGTGTGTGTGTGTCCATAATGTTGTCAAGGAAGGAATCTGACAGTGGGTGTACAGTGAATGCTTTGTGTGCAAAAATGTGAAATGTTACTTTAAGATACAAAGTAGAAGGTTACAAAATGAAAGGCGTGTGCCACAAGCAGAATCAAGATGTGTTGAAAGCTGAAGTGACTAAGATCAGATGTTGTTAGAGGGGATGAAAGACAGAAGCACTGAGCAGAGGGGAGAAGACAGACAGACACAGATATGCAGCAAAGACTAACTCGACAGCCACAGCTTCCACATCAGTAGGAAGATGCTGGTACATTTGACAAACAGCAAGAGGAAAACTAAAGACCCCCAAATTGATAAAAAAACTTTATTTTTTTAACATAAAAACAGGTTATAATTCAAAAGTCCAGGGTTATTTGAAACTGGAAATATTTTCTCTATAGAAAATGGTAAAAATGATAACATTTCCCAATAAGCCCTATTAAGCCAAATAATAGCTCAGTTATACATATACATATTGATTAGATTCTGGGATACAGAAGAAACCTATCATCATCTGGTTCAGTGAGCTACATTTTACTTAAGTTGTATGAGATTCCTATTCAAATTGCTCTTCCACGATTTACATTGGACATTTTTCTTTAGGCTAATCCATAATCTAAAAAGATTTTCAGACTGCAACCTACACATCCAGGGAGGCTACCTGCCAGGGAGGACCTTAGGATGGTTGTGGCTTATAATAATAAGTTTTGGTTTTGCCCAATCACTGGGCAAGATTTAGTGAAACATTTCACTATTACGATAAGAATATGTACCATATCAAGCTGATGAAAGAATATGCTGGCTGTGCTTTCAGGAGGGAAGGATAAAACTTTAAATCATTGTCTTTTATCCCACTTAGCCATGTTAAATGAAATTCTTAAAAATCTAAAGATGAAAAAGACAACTAAAAAAATTACTAACAGGATTTACGTTTATGTCCATGTAAAGATAACTCCCATGAGATGTTCCCACTCATCATAACTAGAAAATTTGACAACATATGGATACACACACACACACACACACACACACACACACACACACACACACACACTAGCAGCTAAGAGCTCTAACCTGCAGGAAAAGGGACCAAGCTAGGTGACACTCTTCCACTTTCTCTCTACAGGCAGTTTCTAGATCAGTTCTGGAGGGAAACCCAAGCTGAGTACTTGTGGCTCTACCGAATTGATTTAGATACTGTCCCTAAGGGGCACCAGGGAGTTTTGATTACACACAGTAGAGTTTTTAAGTATAAAGAGAAAGTGACCCCACTGAAGTATTGAGTTGAATTTTCCTATGACCATGAAAAGTCAAAGCATCGTAAGATTATCCATCTATCCATCCATCTGTCTGTCTGTCTATTTGTCCATCATCTCTCCATCCCTCATCATCCATCCATCTCAGACTTGGGATACCACATAGCTGAGAATCATTCAAACCCTGACAGGTATTTTGCGCTCAGAAAGGGCATTTTTCTTGAGTGCACAGAAAATCAGTAAATCTTTCAAAGGCTCTCAGAAAAGGCAGTGCCAGAATATCCCTAGAGTAAAGGTTGCTTCACAGGTGGCCTAACAAAATGAAGAGAAATCAGATAGTAGGACATGCAGTACTGACTCCTTGCCGCACAGTGCCTGTTTGTATGCCTTCCCAAGCCCATGCTTCCAAGCAAGTGAGAGAGTCTCAGAATTCAAATAATAAAGGGGATTACAGGGAGTTTCTGTGGGCAAAGGGACTTGACACCAAGCCTGTTGACCTGAGTTTGGTCTCCAGGCCCCACATGATGAAAGGAGAGAAACTAACTGTGCACATCGTCTCTTGACCTCCCTGGGTGCACCGTGACACATGACTACTGCACACGCATGAACAGAATAATAAAAATAATTTTTAAAAATGGGAAAGTACATCTTACAGAGAATCCAACAAAAATTAGAATATAAAAGGAACAGGAAATTGTTCTACTTGCCGCTAGAATAGAAGAAATCTCCGGGGAATAAAGAGGGAATATAAAATTAGCACATCTGGGCTTTAAAACAGATACTCAGAATATGCTCAGAACTAAAAACACCATCAAAAGAAAAACTGGACATATCAAGAAGAAACATGTGTAACTTTTGGGAGAGGGATACATAGCCTTTCCTAGAGACAAGCTCCCAATACAAAGTGGTTATCCCAGGAACTGTTTACACACAAACAACAAAAATGGACTTGGAAGACTGTCTTTATATATTCATGTGTGAATATGTGCGCGCACGCGCGCACACACACACACACACACACACACACACACACACACACACTGATAATAATAAAAGAAAAAGAGACTATCAATTTAAGAGTAGGGGGTGTGAGGGGTGAGTCAGCATAACTCTGGAGGGGGAAAGGAGAGGGGAAAATAATGTAATTAATTCTGTTTCAATTTTAAAATGTATTTCAAAACCTACTGTAGCTATGAAAACTTTTATGAACTTAAAAACGTTTTCACTTTGAATGGTGAAATTTTCACATTTTTCACTGGATGGAATTAGTGCAGATACTCAGTGGGTGGAAACAGCAATCGCACCATTAAAACTGAAGCATAAACAAAAAGTAAGATTTGGAAACCATTTGAACTCACTAAAATTTACTTGTAACCTTGATCCTTGCAGTGGGATTGTGATCAACACACTGAGACATTTAATGCACATGACCCCAGGCAAACAAGAGGCTGTCTTTCCTGTGGCAGGCCTTCTACCTTAAAGTAATGTCCACATTAAGTGGATTTAAGACGCTTCATTTGCACAGTTTTGTGGTTTTTATGGGTGATTTTGCAGTTTACATGTTGTCTGGCTGGTGGCACCTCAAACCTGCAATCCCAGAACCCCAGAAGTTGAGCAAAAAGAACCTGAAGTTACAGAGTTGCCTGGGTTAAAGTTCCCGAAAAAGCAGAAGCTGGAAAACACATGAGAACAGGAACCAAAAGGCCTCACTAGCCAAATGTGTCTGGTTAAGTTCTCATGCGTAGATAGGCCATGTTGTACCTGACAGAAAACACATGAGAACAGGAACCAAAAGGCCTCACTAGCCAAATGTGTCTGGTTAAGTTCTCATGCGTAGATAGGCCATGTTGTACCTGGTTAAGTTCTCATGCGTAGATAGGCCATGTTGTACCTGACAGAAAGCACATGAGTAGAGATCTTTGTGCAGACAACAGTTACAGTTCTGTTGACTCTGAAGTTGAAGAATCAATGATATAAAATTGTATGTTGCTTCACTGCAGAGAATACGAGCCTCACAACCCTACACAAACAACTGCAAGCAATTAAAGAATACTAAGAGTGAGAGAAATAATCTTCCCCAACGAAGAGTATATCAATTGGTATCCAATATCAAATGGTCAGTCATTGAAAACATAAATACAAGCAACAGTATATAGACTAAAGAGGGAGGGAGGAAGAGAGAGAGAGATTGGGAATGTGTGTGTGTGTGTGTGTGTGTGTGTGTGTGTGTGTGTGTGTGTGTATACATATATGCAAATATGTCTGTAATAACAATTATGGAATTTAGAGGCCATGAATTTGAAAGAGAGCAAGAAAGGGTATATGGGAGAATTTGGAGATAGAAAAGATGAGGGGGAAATGATGTAATTATATTATACTCTCAAAAAATAAAAGAAACAAATTTTTAAAAAGAATTCACTAACTCAGAGACTGGGGAGGTGGCTCAGTGGATCAAGCATTGGTATTCAAGCAATTAGACCAGGACTCAGATCCCCAGAACCACAGAAGAGCCAGGCAGGAGCTCAGGAGACAGACAGGGATCCCTTGGGTAAGCTAGGTAGCTAGACTAGGCAGAACTGGAGAACTCCATGTTCAGGGAAACCCTGCCTCAAGAAAGTGGAAGGCAACATCTAGTTTGGGTTTCCTCATTCATGAATAAACAAATGAATGCTCACATGCATGTACACACACACATACACACACACACACACACACACACACACACACACACACACACACTTCCATATGCATAAGAACACACATGCATGCATACCACATGCAAATACATTCAAGAGAAAGAATTCATTCATTTAGTATTTTGGGTAGCTTGATGGGGCATGATTACCATGAACAATGAAACAAGACTATGTCTTTCATTTCAGTAAAACTCCAGTTTATTCAGAAGGAAAGTAGCTCCAACTTGTCTGCTTCAGTGGCCCTCTAGTCCTTGACTGACCCTGTAACAAGGCATGGGAGTGATGAAGAAGTTCCGTCCCTCCTCCCTGCGAGAAGACAGGTCTGCAGACTGAATACCAATGACTTTGAAGTCTTGCTAAGTTTCACTTCAAGTAGCAAATGAAGAACAAACCTCGCCTGAAGGAAATTGAAAATAGACAAGCAGATACCAAAGCAGCTTGTAGATGTCTGGGTAAGATTAGTTCCGGTCTAGCCCTTGGAAAGAAATCTGTAATGTGATGCAAATCACAGAAAGTGGGAATATATACATCAGGAGAATTAGAAATGCCTGACATTAGAGCATTGCAGTATTCACCAGCAAATCCCCTGGGAACTTCTGGAAGAACCAACGGACCAAGAAGGAACAGAAAACTCACAGCAAGAATTAATCATCAGAAATCTTAGAACTAAGGTTTTTGTTGTTTTATTTGTTTGAGTGTTTTATCAGATCACGTGTGTCCCTGACTGGTCTTGAACTCACTCTGCCAGTCAGCGCACAGTGCTGGGAGTATAGATGTGTGCCCAAACAGCTGTTTTTATTGATTTGGGGATGGAACTAGGGACTTCCATCCCTAGTTCTAAAAAGGCTGTCAAAATTCAAAGGAGCAAACCTCTCTGTCACTGTCTGTGTTTGGACAGACTTACAGGAATGGAGGTTCTGAAGTAGTGGCTACTGATGTATCTTGATTACCACAAGCAATCCTGAAGTCAGGAAAAAAGGAGGGTGGAGAAATAGATTCTAATCAATATCAGCAAGCTCCTGAGGGATCTGCATGGAACCCTACAGTCTTCCCCGGTGCAGAAGAGGCAATTCTTTTGTGTCTTCATCATTGACAGAAAATTAGGTAGGTGCCATCCCATAGTACTCCTGACAACTTGGCAGTAGGCAGGAGATGTCTGAGACAACGCTTCTCGTAGCTGCCTCCAGGTGAAAAGTGATCACTGTGTATATGGCATGCATTTCTTTTCCCATTTACCCTTGTTTCTAAAATCTCGTTTTCACTCCCACCCCAGGAAATCTAAGTAGCTCATCACCACCTCTATTACATGAAACTTTTTTTACTTTGTGTATGCTTTTTGTTTTAAACATAACTGGGATGAGGTTGATGTTTAGAATTCAGGACCATCCTTATCTCTATTTAAAAACAAACAAGGAGGATTCACAACACATTATTTAATACAAAAATATTGGTAAGCATGGGTACCTGATCTATGCCAGAGATTTTAAAATCCAGAATAAAGTTAAACAAGAGATTTTCAGAATGTTCATGTGAAGTTATTGGAGCTAATGCAATGCACACAGAGGACTGCTTTGTTTACATCCAAGCAGCAGTCCTGGAGCATTGTTCACTGTGCTTAATTGGGAGCCCAAAAAGGTTGCCAGACTTGCTCACAGGGCCGTCTAGAGGCCTGGGTTGACTTTTCCAACTCTCTCATTGCTCATGAGCTAGCTTTGTGACTGATTTTGCAATCATTCACTTATAATAAGGGGCTAGTATGACAGCTAAGGCCCATCCAATATCGTCGTCAGATTCCTTGACTCCATACACCAAAAGGTGGAAGTGCAGATTGCTATGAGCAAGGCTTGAGCACAGAACTTAAGCCAACACTCCTCTTGGGGCATCTGCTCTGTGGACATGTTTCACTCTCCCCAGAGAGAGGGAGAGAGACACTTGCACTCAACCTCCACTAAGGCATTGCCTCCACCAGCACAGGCTGCATACATACAAAGGGACTGAGTCTTCCAATGGTTTAGAATCCCAGACACAGGGATTCCAGTTTTTTATATATCCCAGTTGACATGGTGTGTCACAAAGACAGAGCAGCTCTACTGTTTCAAAGTAGAAATTCATTGGTGAAATAAATGACCAGAGCTTCCCTTCTCATGCATTTGCTTGTGAAAAATGAAAACAGATTTCAACAAAGAGACTTGCATATAAAAGTGAATTGCTACCAAAACCAAAAAAGAATCCTATATACCAACTGATAGAAAAGACAGGCAATTCCAGAGTGCATATAAAATAGACAAAGTACAATTAAAAAAAAAGCAGACTCTTTGCACATGTAGAATTGGCAAGTTTTACATGGCATGAATTCATTAAAATGACATGCAAATATAGAGAAAACTAGCCAGGCATGGCAGCTCACACCTGCAATCCAGGTACTCTGAGAAGCTGAAGCAGGAGTCTACCCCAACTTCCAGGATGTCTTGAGATACAGACTGAATGTGAGACCAGCCTGGACTACAAAGTGAGAGTCTGTTAAAAATAAATAAATAAATAGAAGAAAGCACAGGTAGTTATTAAGACAAAATTAAGATAGCAATTGTCACCATTGGCTTCAACTGTCAAACTGACACAAATCCAGAGTCACGTGGGAGTAGAAAACCTCGAATAAGGAATTGCTCCATCAGACTGAACTGTGGTCATGTCTATGAAGCATATTCTTGATTCCTAATTGGTGTGGGAAGGCATCAGTTGTTAACCATCCTTAGGCAGGTTAGCCTGGGATGTATAAGAAAACAGGCTGAGCAAGCCAGTAAGAGGTCCAGCCTTGGCTTCCCCTGATGATGCATTGTAAGCTGCCAAGCAAATAAACCCATTCTTTACCCACGCTACTTTTGATCAGTTTTTGATCAGTGCTCTATCTTAGCAACAGAAAGCCAAGGACAGCAGTGATCATGAAGCCATTGTTGCAGAAGTAAAATGGCTAAGACGGAGTTTTTGACAGGATGAAAGGAAACATGCTGTCCGTGATTTCACAGATGGAAAAACTGTCAGAATTCATCAAACTGCCACTTTAAAATCTGTACATCTTCCTGTCTGCTAATCAAAGCTTATCAGTCTTCTCTAAGGGTACCTGTGTGACCACACCCACCTTGTAAAATACCTCTGCTTCCTCACTCCAACCAGACACATTTAACAGCACCACGGAGGGATATTTCCTATTAAGCTGTGAGTGGGTGGGAAAAGAGAAGTCATATTTATTGAAGGCCACTTCTCAAGGTGAGGAAGCTTTATTAATCCAATTTGGTGGCCAAATATTCAAACAAACCAAGCTGACCACCTGATGAAGTATGGAGTCTGAAGATAGGAACGTAAGCGCTTGGGGTCTTGGAAGATGAAGATTAAATGGGACACTCCTGTGACTAATGTTCCCACATGGATTTAAAGAGGAAATTAGCATTGGGCTTACTGCCTACTCCAAATTACTTCTAACAACTTGTGGGAAATAACCTTTGTAAAATAAGGGTTGCGTTAACATGACTAGTGTTTGTATTCAAGGTTTGAAATACAGTTGTATTTGTTGAAGAACAATGTCCTGGTTATAGGGTGGTAGTTTTGTGTGGAAATTAAATCCAATCCTAGTCAAGGGAAGAGCCCAGCATGGACTCCATCACCTGCAATCTTGATCACTGGATAGACATCTCTCTCTCCATGAGGAATAGAAAAGGTTGTGCCCTGTTTCCAGAGAAGACTGAGCTGGGAGTGTGTATCAGCAGCAGAATGCTTGCCTAGCATGTGTGAGACCTTGAGTCCAATCTCCAACAGGACAAAATGGCAGCCGGGCAGATGTCATCATGTCTGTCTCTCCATATCCAGGCAGATTTGAAAACAGCGCATTCAGTTCTCCACGTCAGTCGAAGAGACTGGAATGACCCCTGTTGGGTACAGAAGAGGTGGCTATGCAGGATAAGAACATTCTTACTGCTTTCTGTGAGGTCATCGGTGATACTTGGATGAGTATGTGGGCTCTGCTAGAGAAGAGGTTCTGGGTTTTTATCGCAACAACAGTGCTCTCACTTAGATGTGAGGACCTGAAAAGTTTGGGAGACTGAAGTCAACAGAACTGGGGAGATCCAGAGATCTGCAGAAGGCAGCAGCGTGCAAGCACCCTCCCTTGTTCTGACTGGATGGCATAAGTGCGGAGACTGTGTAAGTTCAGAACTTCTCAAAAGAACCTGGGGGTGTTGCACAGTGCTCACACAGGGTGAGCCAGTGCTCCTTCTCACCACTGCCTAGAACATGACATGACGTGCAGGACACTGAACAGTACTCAATGCATTTGCCAAAGCAGAGGAGGAACTACTAGCCTTGGAGGGAGCACCAACCAAGTCCCACATCACAGGACTTCACAGCAGGAGCCAACTGATCATACTGTTTGCAAGTAGACTGTGTCTTTGTACAAAGTTCAAAAAACAATTGTGGGAATGCAGACAGTGCAGAGCCCAGCAAGGTCAAACCAGACTGCCTATGTCCCAGTCACAGATTGCTAGGTATGTGGTCAGTCAGAAAAAAAAAAAAATCAGCTTATTGAGAAACAGGAGAGAAAAAAATCGGTCTACTATTATGACAGAATATTTTAATCCTTCTTTTAATAAGTGGTAAAGCTGATAGAAATTTATGGAAGGTATAAAAGATTTAAACAACATTACCAACTGAATTGGTCTAATTAATAGCAAATATCATGGTAAATATCCAATAAGCAGCAGAACAGATAATATTCCAGGAAACTGTTTTTGAGGCAGATTCTATTCAGTGTCACAAAATGAGTATGAATAAACAGAAAAGAATAAACCCCCATAGAGCATAAAGTCTGACCACCATAAATTAACTAAAAATGGGCAAATCTCTGGAAAATCATGAATATTGAGGAGTGATTAATACACGTACTGAAAGAAATGATGGAAATGGAAATTGGAGAACACACTGCACTGCTGTGGTGATGTTTGCATGGTGCCAATAAAGCCATGGTACAGGAAAACAAATAGAACAAAATGTCAATATTCCTGCCATAAGAACCACCCTTTAAAAAAATGTGAAATCCAAAGTAAGAAAACTATAAGGAAATAAATATGAGAACAAATGTCAGGGGAATGGAAAGGAGCAGAGGAGCGGTAAAAATCAGTTCCTCCCCGGAGAATTTCAGTGACCGGAATTCTCCAGCCAGGCAGGCTCTAAAGAAAGACGCAGAACACAGCTTCTAGGAACTCTGCGAATTAAAGATGCAACATCACCATATTATATAAAGGAGCATAAAGAGGAATGATTTCACACCAATCAATTTAACAAACTGGATGAAATGGGCACATTTCTTAGGGAACATGAGCTACTCAGTGCCCATTCAGATGGAGATTAATAGGTAATGCTCTGCCTGTTGCATTTTAAATTTGGAGTTATCAACTTTCTCACAAGCAAAATCCTAAACTTAGCTGGCTTGATAACAAACTCCCCAAATCCCAGCTATTCCAGCGGCTGAGGCAGGAGGATATTAGGTTTGAGGCCTGCCTGGCTACATAGAGACACCCTATAGCCAGATCAAACAAGCTCACTAATTAGTCAAGACTTAGAGATACATTTAAAACAAACAAACAAACAAAAAAACCCATAAACTGAAATGATTTCACTGGGGCTTTCCAGACAATATATTGATGAGATAAAGTCACGTCTATAAAAAACCATTCCTGAAATTGCAAATAAATAGCTGGTTCCCAGTTCAATTTGTAAGTCCAGAATTACCCTAACACTCAATGATGTCACCAGGCAAGAAGATGCAGGTCGATTTCACTTACGAATATTCATGCAAATAATCTATAAACAAAATCCTAACTGTGGATTATGGACTAAGTTTACTTTATATCAAGACTGCAGTGTCGGCTTTACATTCAAGGCAGGAGATAACCAAAGAGATGTCTTGACGGGGGTCCATTTTGGGGTCAGGGAGAAACCTGGTGCCAGGGAAACTCTCAGGAATCCACAAGGATGACCCAAGCTAAGACTCCTAGCAGTAGTGGAGAGGGTGCCTAAACTGGGTATCTACTGTAATCAGATTGGTAACTACCCTAACTGTCATCACAGAGCCTTTATCCAGTAAATGATGGAAGCCAATGTAGAGATCCACAGCCAAGCACTGGGCCTAGCTCCTGGAAGAAAGGGAGGAGGGATTGTAGGAGCCCGAGACGGGGGTGGGGGGTTTAGGGTGTGTGGGGGTGTCAAGGTCATGATGGGGAACTCACAGAGACAGCTGACCTGAGCTTGTGGGGGGAGCACATGGACTCTGGATCAATAGTTAGGGAGCCTGTATGGGATCAACCTAGGCCCTCTGCATGTGTGTGACAGTTGTGTAGCTTGGTCTGTTTGTGAGGCTCCTAGCAGTGAGATCAGGACCTGTCCCTGGCACTTATCTGGCTTTTAGGAACCCATTTCCCATGCTGGATTACTTTGCCCAGCCTTGATGCAGGGGGAGGAGCTTGGTCCTACCTCAACTTGATGCATCTGCTTTGTTCAAGCCCATGGGAGGCCTGCCCCTTTCTGAATGGAGACAGAGGAGGAGTGAACAGGGTGGGGATTTGGTGGGAGTTGGGGAGGGAATGGAAGGAGGGGAGGAAGAGGAAACTATAGTTGGTATGTAAAATAAATGAAAAAATCTAATTAAAATTTTAAAAGTCAAACTGTCACACTGACGGAGCAGCAGGAATCCTGTGATTGGATCAACACACAAGCGCATTTCATAGAACTCAAGGACCTTTCTCACCCAACACTCAGCACACTTGAGCAAGAGAAAACCGCCTTTACCTGTTTAAGGTAACTCAGGGAAAGTCACAATTAGCTACATGTTTACAAGTAAAAGACTGGCTGCTTCAGCTCAAAGATCAAGAGAAGGTTACATCAGCAGTCCTATTCAGCTTCGAGCTGGAGTCCCAGCTATGTAAACAGGCAGATAATAAACAAACAAACAAACAAACAAACAAATGTTAAAAATGTATCTATGTTGAAGTTAGGGCTAAAACTGTTATTGTTGACAGTTAACACAATAATTTATCCATGCAGAAGAGCTATAGAAACCCACTTTAAAAATATACTAAAACTAGTAAACAGTTAAACAGGGTTGCTTAATGCACATCAGTCAATTTTGTTTCTCTATATTTTCAAAAAACCTGGAAAATAAAATTAAAGTAATAACATTGGCAAGAAATTCAAACAAATAAATAAAGATTAATATGGCCAAATAAATAAAAAATCTGCCCACTCAAAAAAAAAAAAAAACATTCCTGTGAGAAATTAAATGAGCAATTAAGTGGGAAGCTGTATGCAGGAGTTAGAAAACTTGATGATATTATGATGTCAATTTGCCTAAAACTGAATCAAAGCAATCCTATTTAAAATCCTAGGTGACATTGTTGGCCATTTAAGTTGACATATGATGGGTAGTCTCCAAAATGATTTTGCAAAAGAAAACAAAGTTAGATTAATAGTGCCTGATTTTGTAAAACTCAGTAATATAAAACTTAGTGGCACTGTTTAGCCACAAAGAGTGGTGTTACTGTAAATACAGAAAAGTAGATCATGGGGGAGGGGTGGCTTACAGATAAAGCACTCACACACATGGATTAGGCAATGGACAGAGACAATCAGGAGTGAAGAAGAGTCATTTTGACAACATCACATATCTGACTTTTTTGCAACAAAAACGTAATGCAAACTGTACCCTGCACCAGATATAGAAATGAACTAACCACACACTTCCATGTAAAATCAAATACTATACATTTATAGAAGAAAACATGAAGCACATTGTGTCAGCTTGTGTTATGAAAGCATTTCTTCAATTACCACCTCAAAAGCACCAATCACAGAGGAAACAGATACGCTGGACTTGAGCACAGGTGTTAAATGTCTACCCTAAGGAGAAGTCAGTGTGTGAAGACAGGGAAAGAGTGGCCCACACATGGGGAAGGGTGCTTCCAATCAGTTGCCCCTCTGTTGCTGATAAAACATCGGTGAAAAACAGCTTAATGGGGGAAAAGTGTTTATTTTGTCTAGAACTCCCAAGGCACAGTTCAATACTGAGGGAAGTCAGGACAGGAATTCAAGGCAGAAACCTGGAGTCCTGAATAGAAATAGAGGCCATGGAGGAACGCTGCTCACTGACTCGCCATCCATGGCTTGCTCAGCCTACTTCTTCTATTTTTCAACATACTTGTAAGTTCTAGATAGATAAAATAATAGAATATCATCACTTCCGCCTCCCTTTCCTCCTTCCAGACCCTCTCATGGCCCCCATTCTCAAGTTGATAGCCTTTTTTCTTTAATTATCATTGTTACATACGTGGGGGGTGGGGAATGTACATGTGCACAAGTACACATAAATATAACCTGCGGAGTTTGTTTTGGGGGTGGTGTGTACATGGTGGTTTCAAGGATGACCACTCTATATTAGACACCAATAAAGGGGCTCCTCCCTTGGAGAGGTTAATTGTCCTTCTCCAAGGAGTCAGTAGTTAGTTGTAGTGCTTTGTCTATGGGAGGAACCTGTGAAATTTCCCCCCATCTATGTTAACATGTCCATTAATATTTTCATTATTCCGGTCTTACTTATGTAGCCATTTCTGGGAGAGACAGACAGTTTCATAGTTGACTTCCTGGTGTTCTGGTTCTCACAGACTTTCTGCCCTTCTTCTGTAATGTGCCCAGAACCACAGATGCAGGAGCTGTGATATAGACATATCTGTCAATGAGGGCTGAGCTCCCTATGATGTGTTTACCTCTGCATTGCTCAACTGTGGTTTTCTGTGGTGGTCTCCACCTGTTATAAAGGGAGACTTTTTCCATAAAGGGTGGTAGCTACATTTGTCCAGGAAAGATGGCTTATGTACTTCAACCTGCTTTCTTATGCAACACAAGACTACCTATCCAGAAGTGCACTCTCTGCAGAGGTCTAGGTTCTCCCACACCATTCATTAGTCAAGACAGTGTCCCCACATCCATGCCCACAAGCTACTCTGATGCAGAAAGTCTTGTTCCTTCTTCCCAGGTGTGTCAAATTGACAACTGAGATTAGACCTCACAGTATATTTCTGGAAAAGGACAGTGGCCACACAAAGAACAGCCACAACTGATTATAAGCACATAGATTTGCTGTGGATATCGCTCTGTGTAAATAAAGTTTTGATTGGCCAGTGGCCAGGCAGGGAGTATAGGCAGGATAAGAGAGAAGAGAATTCTGGAAGGTGGAAGGCTGGAGAGAGACATGTAAAGACACTGGTAAACCACAAGCCACATGGCAAAGTATAGATTAATAGAAATGGGTTAATTTAAGATAGAAGAAGTAGATAACAAGAAACCTGCCACAGCCATACAGTTTGTAAGCAATATAAGTTTCTGTGTGCTTTCTTGGTTGGGTCTGAGCGACTGTGGGACTGGTGGGTGAGAGAGATTTGTCTTGACTGGGCCAGGCAGAAAAACTCCAACTACAAATGGCGCCCAACGTGTTGGCAAGAATTTTCACCTAAAACCTGAGGAAAAAAAAGATTCTAAATGGAGCTAAAAACAGCTTCCTAGTTGTCTCTCTCAAGTAGTGGCAGCCTGCCGGTTTGAGCTACTATGGCGGGTTCCTGGCGTGTGTGTCTGACCTGCAGTATGGAGGGAATGAAGAATCTACAAGTGACACTTTATTCTGCTGAGTGGTAGATTTAGCCTTTGCTAGTTAAAAAAAAAAAAAAAAAAAAAAAAAGTTTCTGGGCTATGCACTGCTTTGATAGAACTGCTTCTGATAGTTGATGGTACACATGGCTCCAGACCCAGAGCTGGTGGTAAACTGTACCACTGCCATGTTGGGAAGCTGAGTGTGTGGAGCCAGCAGCCACAGCTGCCATTTCAGTCTTACAAAGATGGATATTACACAGAGAATCTGGCTTGTGTTGTCTTTGGGATTTTTAACTGCAGAAAAAGAATTGATTGTAAAAACTGTTGAGATAAACAAATATGTAAATTTTAAAGGTACCTTAACTTCAAAATTTGGATATAAGGATATGTTGCTTTGGAAAAGAGTAAGAGAAACTACGCCCAAATTCCCAAAATTATCAAGCTGGCTTTGGAGATGGAATTGGCTCACTCCTTCTCTAAACCCAAGCACATTGTTAAAAGAAAAGGTTAAGAGATACTTGTGTCTCAAATCAGAAGAGCCCTCTGGTGTGGGACAGAGAAAAAACAATATTTTTATTTAAAGCAGGTTGATTATAAATGTGATCTCTTTCTAAAAAAGAAAAGGGGATCTGATATAGATATAATAGGATGAAAATATAGATTAAGGAACTTACTTCTAAAGAGCAACAACTTCTTTAAAATGTTTTACATTGGTATAGATTTTAGTCTATTGATACAAACTTAAAGTTAATTTTGTTATACTATGTATATATTTCTACTCTTGCTTAAGGTATTATGTTTGTACAGCTCATTTAAAATTATAATTAAAATAGATTAATAATTAGTCATCTATGATAATCATACTCGTAGCCATGTTAGTTAAGTTTTCTAGGTATACATAGATATATTTCAGATAGGTAGGTAATCTTCAAATACTTTAAAGGTCTACAGAATATGGCATTTAAAATATTTTTAAAATTTAGACTTTCTGGACAGTGAGACATGTCTGCTCCTGGCAGCACCATTTTACTTCAGAGAGGAGGATGGGCATTGAAGACACTACATATGGAGTTTATCTTCACTTTGGCAAAAATAGCCATTTGGGCAAGAAACTGTTCTTGCCTGGACTGTTTGATCAACTGGACATGCAGGACCCATAGAAATGTGACCACTGAACTTTGCTTGACAAAATGGTCCTTCAGGTTCCTGCTTTGCAGAAGAAACTGCCAGACATTCTACAGGACACTGAGAGAAGTGACTGAGAGACTCTAGCCCTGTGGGCTGAAGACAAATGCCCCAACTTTACAAAGGAACATTAGGTGACTGTCCAGGCTACCAGCTGTCTCTGTCTACTCTTGCAAGACTCCTGAAAAATGCTTATATCCTTCTCCTGGTTCTCTGGTAATATTATATCCTTCTGAAGTCTTTGATGTGGTTGAAGACTAGATAGTTATAATTTACTCAATTATGATAAAAGATAAGTTAGATATAAAACCTTAGACTCACAAATATAAGATAGGATATCTTCTTTAATAATGTAACTGTAATTCTTGCTTGATAATTGTTTTGTTATATGTAATTGTACTATGTAAAAGTTAAAACCTTCCTTTAAAAAAAAAGAAAAGGGGAAGTGCTGTGGATATCGCTCTGTGTAAATAAAATTCTGATTGGCCAGTGGCCAGGCAGGAAGTATAGGCAGGATAAGAGAGAGGAGAATTCTGGGAGGTGGAAGGCTGGGTGGAAGGAGAGACTGCCAGCCGCCGCCATGACAAGCAACATGTAAAGATACTGGTAAGCCACAAGCCACATGGCAAAGTATAGATTAATAGAAATGGGTTAATTTAAGATAGAAGAAGTAGATAACAAGAAACCTGCCACAGCCATACAGTTTGTAAGCAATATAAGTTTCTGTGTGTTTACTTGGTTGGGTCTGAGCGACTGTGGGACTGGTGGGTAGGAGAGATTTGTCCTGACTGGGCCAGGCAGAAAAACTCCAACCGCATAGATTCACCCATTACAAATTTAGTAGAAGATCTGAACATCCATCAGTCAAACGCTTCACTAAGAGGAGAAAATCCTGGTAAATAGCACCCACAAGATGCTCAACATCACTCCCCACTGGGGCAACTGAAATTAAACCACAATGAGATGTAGCAGGATTTGTTAGAAGGTCTTATTAATAAAATCAAACCTGAGGCCAGGTATTGGGGTGAATGCTGGAAGATCAGAGAAGCAGAACAAGCCACTGCTACCTCACCTTGACAGTTCCTCAGCTGATCCTGTTTCCTCAGACTGGAAGCCTCTCAGTCCTCCTCCAGAATGAATCTAATCTGAACTGCTTCTCAAAGCCTAAAATCTTAACCAGTCAAATGCTTCTAGTTTCTGGTCTTCATGCCTTACATATCTTTCTGGTTTTGCCATCACTCCCTGGGATTAAAGGCTCAATTGTTGGGATTAAAGGTGTGTGTCACCATGCCTGGCTGTTTCCAGTGTGGCCTTGAACTCACAGAGATCCAGAGAGATTTCTGTCTCTGGAATGCTAGGATTAAAGGCATGTGCTACCACTGCCTATCCTCATATTTAATATTGTGGCTGTTCTGTCTCTGACCCCAGATAAGTTTATTAGGGTGCACAATATTTTGGGGAACCCAATACTACCACAATGAGATGCTCCTACACACCTTCCACAATGACCAAAACTCAGTCTGATCTTCACAGGAGATTAACAGGATGTACAGGTATTGGGATTCTTGTGAAATGCTGGGACTTTTGTGATGCACAGATATTGAATTCTCGTGAAGAATTAAAAACTGCTTTGAAAAAGTTTCCATGATTCTTTTCTTTTTAAAAGTAATTATTTATATTCCAGCAGGGCATATGCCAAGATGCTCATGCCAGGGCACGATTGTGGAGGTTATAGGATAATACCCAGGAGTCTATTGTCTCCTCCAGCCATATAGGATCCAAGGATCTAACTTAGATCATCAGGCTTGGTGGCAAGTGCCTTTACCCACCGAGATATCTTGCTACCCCGTGCCCCACACTCCAGGTTTGCAAAGGAGTTCAACCTTCCCTTCTCACGTGATTTGGCCATTCCAATTCTAGGTAGTTCCCCAAATAAACAAGGGCATGGATGAACAATAATAATGAGCAGGGATGCAAACACTGCCTTCCATTCACTTCTTTCCTGTATGCCTGACTGTGCCCTCTCTGCATGACTCTCTGCAGAGTTCCTGCTCGCACATCCTCTAACCCTTTAGACAAAGGCAGTCATTGAAACTGTGCTTGGAACATTGAGCAGGATGCCCTACCTCATTACTCTTTATCTACCTAGTTGTTATGAACAACCCACCAGGATCATCACCATCATGCTGACATTTCAGTAAACCTAAAGGGTGGAACTCTTATCCCATATGGAGTCATTTCTCCATTGGAGATCAAGGAGCACATGGTAAGAATGAGCTGAATGAATAACAGTCACAAGGTAGGAAAATGTTTGGGTTTTTCAAGAAGACTGTTTAAAAGATGAATTTATTAATATGAACTAATACCCTTGCTCAAGTCTATTTAATGCCTTGAGATACTGGCTCATGATGAAATGGTGGATTGTAAATTATAGATGCACAAGGACATGTGCCCCAAGCACATGACCAAATTTGATTGACAGTAGTGCAGTCCCACAAATGTAGGTAGACCATGGGTCAAGGTCTAGAGAAGGACTCCGAGTGTGGCGTGGGCCACACTTCCGACTCAGGAAGCTGGAGACCACTCTCAAAAGATGACTCAGAAACACTTTGAAGGACAACTCCGCTGATTCATTTTAACATCTTTGTTTCTGTCGAAATATTTTGCTTGACACTCTCCCTACAAGATGGGCAAGGGAGGAGGAAGAACAACATTGATTTTTAAAAAGCATCACTTAGTGTCTCCAGTAGTTGCCTCTCTCTGCAGGCCCAGCTTGCCAGGCCCTGCCAAGCCTCACTAAATAAAATAGCCATGAACATAGAGTCTTGGCTGAGTTCCCTGGAGTGGGATGTATTTTTTTTTTAATTTCATACATCATTTACAGCCTGCTGCAGTGATTATACAATGTAGCCTGAAACCTCCAGAGAGAGGAGAGATGTTTGTGTGTGTGTGTGTGTGTGTGTGTGTGTGTGTGTGTGTGTGTGTGTGTGTGTGGTGGCGGGGGTGGCTGGGGGTATTCCATGGCCCTCACCCATGCAGAGGACTCTGAGCTTTCTCATCTCAGAAAGAGGAAAACATGCTTGATTCAAGGATTCCTTTGACTCTTAGGTTTGTTGATGAAAGTGTTTCTGTATATTAGTTAATTGCAGGAATAAGCTTAATTTTTTGATTTTCTATGTAGACAAGGAAAATATTTTTCTTCCAAAGTCTGTGTCCTAGCAGGGTACAGACCTGAGAGAGCGACTTGCATTCTGTCCCAGTTCAGAGGGAATTAGTTCTAGAAACGTGCATAGGTAAATGGACAGGGGACTTGATTGGGCCATCATATTTGCAGCTGAATTCCACTTTGGGAGAAACAGTTTGTTCAAAGTAAATAACGTCATTTTCCTTTTTAAGTCCTTGTTAGCCAGGGAGACACAAATTATGGGAGATCTCAAGTTGGTGGTGAGTGAGTAGCACAGGATGTTATCTATGCAATTGCCAAAGATGCTTTCATCTAGAAAACTGCCTCCCTACCCCGCACATAAAACTCCCCATCTGCCAGCAACATCATGATGTACAATTTGGTGGCAGAAAGAAAGTGAGCGAGGAATGAAGCTTCATCCTTGAAATGAAAGGACAGTTGCTGGGTTTGCTGAGGTTGGAGGTCTGGTCTTTAACTTCATATCTGTGTTCCATGGGCCTCAGCTATCTTAGCTCCTTCTTCCATCCCAGAAAATAAAGAGCTTGCTGAACTGTCCAGAGCTCCCTGGTGACTCTTATGCAGGAATGCTTCAAACCTGGAGTCCAGCAGGGATGGGATCACACTGGCTGACTAGCTGCCCGCCAAGTCCTCTCGGCTATTGTGGGCAGGTTCACCATTCTAAGGAAGGACCTGATCTCCTAGGAAAGCTCCTCAACAGAAATCCCTTTGTCATCCTGGAGACGATTGACATGCATGTGTGCCTTTTAGTACTTCTTCACATCTGTTGTTTTGTTTGTTTGACATGTAGTATATGTAGAAGTCAGGCCAATGGACAGGGCATGCTCTGAGGGAGAGGGGGATATTAGGACACATCTGAACTGAAAATAAACAGAAGACCTGGGGGCACAGAGGTTCAATAGGAAGTGGAGTGGTGGGGATGAGGAAGGAGAAACGAGGGGCAGGGGAAGTGTTAACCACAATGAAGGACACATGGAAAGGAGACCTGGGAACCTATGAGCCCACAACTAACAAATACAGTAAGAGGGAGTAGGAGAACACATGCAGTATAAAAAAATGGCAGAGCAAAGACTGAGTTTAAAGGTTTAACTGGGGATGGGAGTAAAGAAGAAGCAGAGTAGAGGGATGCAGGTGGGTTAACCTGTAGCTGGATATTTTTCCAGTCCTGCCCAGACCCAAAGTCCAGACAAATCTCTTGCACCTGCATAATGGTCTTACAGCCACTTATAAAATAATTACTCAGAGGCTTATATTAATTACAAACTGTATGGCCTATGGCTCAAGCTTCTTGCTAGCTAGTTCTTGTAACTTAACCCATTTCTATTAATCTCTGTCATGCCACTTGGCTTTGTGGCTTATCAAGACTTTCACATCTTGCTTCTCCTGGTGGTGGCTGGTAGTGTCTCCTCCAACTCCACCCTTCTTCTCTCTGTATCTCTGCTTGGATTTCCGACCTGGCTGTGAGCTTTCTTGCCACAGGCCAAAACAGCTTTATTTATTATCCAATGGGAGCCGCACATATTCACAGCATCAACCAAAGCTAAAAGTATGAAGAAGCCTTATAAAATCTCACTAGTATGTAAGTTAATTAATTAAAAGGATCTCTAAAGGAGTCTGAATAGAAGTATGTCACATAGAGAGACAATGTGGTTCCCAAAACACATGAATGATTAAACGAAAATCTCAGTTGCAGGCACAGGTTATGTCTGAAACATTCTTGGTCAAGGAGACCCCTGAGGCAATCAAATCAATGTGGGCTATTGCCATTGTTTTTTGTTGCCTACCATTACTAGACAATAAGATGATAAGACCCTGTCGCTGAAGACAATGCACAATTTGGCAGCAGAGAACAGATCAATCAGTCTTAAACTGACCAGAAAACTCTTTCTCTGAAGAGTATCTTTTGGGGAGCTAGATGGTGTGACAAAGACTTCTGGGGGAGGAAAGACACCAGTGGTCTTACTCGGTGCATCATGCACAATACTGACTTGCCAGGCAAGATCTGCAGCAGTGGTGCAGTAGTGGAAAGACTGCTTATGAGATAACCAACCACGTTTTTAATTTGATGTGAAGCCTGCTTCACAGAAGCAAGTTTATGCTTGGTACCGGGCAAGTGGTCAAAACCCATGGTTGGAAGTCAAAGTCTCAATGGTGGAATCTATTGATGTTATTTTTCTAAGTTGTCAGGTTGTCAGACTACTAAGTAAGTATCTATACTTATGATAATTGATCTGTGCTGCCCTCAAGCTTGGTCAGATAAGCTTCTTGTTGCTGTGGGTGATGGTTAATGCAGAGACTCATGACTGGTCAAAATTCTGAGAATAAGTGACCGGTTGCTCAGTCACAGACAAGACATCTAAATCACTCCCATACCACAGGGATGGGGGACACATGGAAGAGGGTGTTGGGAAGACAGAGAAGAATGACGTGAAATGCTGCCCTCTGGATAGAATACTGCAATTGCACACACAAAATCATAGCAGCTCCCATTATGTGCGAAAGATCAAGCCAGTTAAAAATTACAACACAGATCGGGAAGAAGCCACCTAGCTCCCACTAGCTGAGGAGCTGCAGGCAGTTGATAGTTTCCTGGGGAGGAAGAGGCACTTTTCTTTAAGGGTGTGGCCATTGGTAGGTTACTCGTGCTCCAATAGGTGACCCCACGTTTATGCACATATGGGCAGTTGTAAATGGACTCGGTGGAGTATTGAAAAACAAAAGAGGACATCAAGTGGGAGGGACTGTGTTGTGGGGACAGGGAGAGTTTACAAGAGGGAGCAGGGGTTGGATATAATCAAGATATCTAGTTTTATACATGACACTTTCAAAGAATAAGTAAATGAGATAGAATTTTTGAAGGACAACACATCAGGGAAGCACACTGGCTGATCCAGTGCTCCCCAAAGGACAAAAAGGGTTCAGGAAAATAACTCCAATCTCTCTGGCTTCCACACTAATCCTGCTACTGGTTATTGCAAGCTATATATCCTGCAATTTCAGAGGCAAGCTGGGTAATGTAAAAGTATTAAAGTGTGGTGAAGACGATCCAGAATTTTCTTGTTGTCAGGAAGATCTTTCATCAAAGGATTCTTAGAGTTGGCTCTTACCTGACTGTTGCTCCCTGTGGTCCTCAGCAGACTGCTCCTGAGGAAGAAACCACATGGAGTTTTGTACCAGGAAACACTCAGCCTGATGGGAAGACCTGCCTCTCACCTCCTAGTCCTACAGAGGCCTATGCGAATGGCAGGGACACGTCTGTCCTGTTGATGCAGGCTCTTCTGTCTCTGGATCTCATGCTCCACAGCTGTCATTCTGTCTGAAGTTTACCTCCTGTTCCCAATGTTCAGTTTGACATTTGTACGCAGTGTCTAATTCTGTGCTTTACACTCCCTATGTTCCCCTCAAAAGGACTAATCACCCTTCCTCTACCTTCAACACCTCCTTTAAAAATGTGTTTGGATTGGCAACTCCAATGGACATCCTTGCAGAAAAATGCTCAGGATTTTGATCTCTGAATTTTCTAAGACAATGGGGTTCTGCATTGTTGTTGATTAGGAAGTGCAATCCTGCAGCAAAGGAGAACAGCATGCATGCATGTATGTGTGCATATGTGCATGTGTACAGGTATGTGAACTCACACACACACACACACACACACACACACACACACACACACACACACACACATACACACTGAAGGCTAGTCGTCAGATAGCCTGCCATTTAACTCCCAGCCATGTGTTCAGGTCTGTGGGTCTCAAGTCCAGAGAACATGGAACTGTTTCTAAGCTCAGAGCTTCTGAGGAGCATAGAAGAAAAGGGGACTTTTAGCTTGCCATCTCATTGGTTTTAAAAAAAAAGTTCTTCTTTTGTTTACCCCTGGACTTCTGGGTTTGGTTTGTGCAGTGCATCACTTGACAGAATAAAGAAAAGCTGAAGCAGATAGTAAACAAGATGTGAACTCCCTCAGTGAGTCATGAGAAAGCTGTTGGAAACCACACAGAGTCAGAGGTCAGCATTACAGTGGAGACATCCAGCCTTGGAACAGATGACTGAGGCTCATGAACAGATTTCTGGTCAGCCTGACAAGGGATGGAAGACATGTCCACTATCCCATGGTACACCAGTCCATCTCCCACATGCCTACAGGCAGATCTGATAGAAAAACAGATAGATAGGAACCAGAGGAGACTCAGCTCTAATCTATAACCTGGCCCAGGCCGTCTTTGTTGACAAAGTCTTCTAGACCTGCTTGAAGATGCTGACTCCCCCTGAGGTCAACTGCCTGCTTCTGGTACTCTAATCAGTAGGAACATCTTCCCTCTAAGCCAGTAGAAACTTTCCCACAGACCTCAGTAGACCTTCATTCACTGTCTGGTTGTTATAATGAGACTTCTCAGCTGCTATCCTCACCTTAAGCATTTTTGTCCAAGTTTCAGGGTGAATAATCTGCAACTATCCATAAAGATATTGGAGTGGGGCTAGTTGTTTCTACTCTTTACTCTTTGGCGGGCTGGCCACTCAGTGTCCAAATAAATCACAAAGACTTATTCTTTCTTTTGAATGCCTGGCCTTACTTTGGCTTGTTTCTCGACAGCTTTTCTTAACTTAAATTATCCCATTTATCTTTTGCCTCTGGACTTTTATCTTTCTCTATTCTATATACCTTTCTTTATTACTTACTCTGTGCCTTGCTATGTAGCTGAGTGGCTGGCCCCTGGGATCCTTCTCTCTTCCTTTTCTCATTCCTCTCTGCCCAGATTTCTCCTCCTATTTATTCTCTCTGCCTGCCAGACAAGCCTATCCTTTCTCCTGCCTAGCTATTAGCCATTTATCATTTTATTAGACCAATCAGGTGTTTTAGGCAGGCAAAATAACACAGTTTCACCAAGTTAAATGATTGCAACACATCTTTGCATCATTAAACAAATGTTCCACAGCATAAATTAATATAGCACAACTTCAACTAATATTCTACAGCTTTGGAGAACCTAATAAACAAGTTGCTGAGCACAAATAAGTACTGAGTATATAAGAACCTGCATGCAGCTGACTTGAGGGCATCATAACTGCTCTGTGCTCAAAAGGCTTTGACAGGTCAAGTGGGAGATGTTCACATGTGCAGAATTATGGAGGTTTTTTTCTATGTCCTCTATCCCACCCTGGGTGTTGACTACTGGGCACTGTGCAGCAGCCAGAGGACCTGAGTACTTGTCCTCTGTCTTATTAGACAAGATGCCTGTTCAATAGGTGTAAGCATCAGTGCTTACTTACTGGGCCAAGGTGACCTGATATAGCCAAAGAGAAATGAATCTTAACCAGGCATGGGTTGGAGGGGGTCACAGCAAGACTGAGGCTGTGGCAGGTTTATTCCAAGGACTCAGACTTTTTGTATTCTCATCAGAAACAGAAAATAATGGTGGTTTCCCAGAATCAATACAATGGTAGTTGCCAGGATGCAATGACATTTGCAAGCAATACATGGTACACAAGAGTAAGGTCTAAGACCAATTGTCCTGTCAAGCCTTTATATGCTCTGCTGACTTTTAGGAAACACAGAGAAACACAGGGCAGCCTGAATGCCTGAAGGAGTGCCCCAGTTTCTCAGAAATTTAAAGGCACAGAGTGCCCCAGGAGCCATGGAGTATAACCTAAAAAACCTATGGTGCATGCCAGCCTATCAAGGCAGTTAGCTGAAGCCAATGCCATGATTCCCTGCAACCAGACACTGAGATGGAGCATAGGTGTCACTGTAGGGAAGGTCATAGTTTTACCTCTGTTCTTGCCAAGACATTGAGAGAATGTTCTCCAGAGCATTCCTATTTCCATATGGTGGTTTTAGAATTAACTAAGGTAGAATCATCAAGGATTACAGCTTTGCTTTAGAATAATTTGCTATTATCTCCATTAGTTGCAGTTTTAGCACATTTGCAAACTTGAAATATTGGCTATCAGGAGAATTCAGTAATTTAGTTTGCTTCTGATGACCTCCACATGCACTGACGCACATAAACACACTAATTAATAATAGCAATAGCAATAATAACAATAAGAAGAAGGAGAAGGAAAAGGGAAAGAAGGAGAAGAAGAAGAAGAAGAAGAAGAAGAAGAAGAAGAAGAAGAAGAAGAAGAAGAAGAAGAAGAAGAAGAAAAAGAAGAAGAAGACACAAAGACACTGAAGTTCCAAAAGGCTGTGTGACTTTCTGTAGCTCGGTGAATCTGCAATGCCTCTTAGCCATTTCAGTGCTGTGACTGATACTTGGCATTCTCAGTCAGTAACCATGGAACTAGGTTGCCATAAGGTAGCAAAATAGAATGATGAAATGTGTCCTCTGACAAGAAGTTGAGGGGCTAGTCTGTCATACAAGATGTGTACTCTACGAACCCCCGGACTCCTCCCTTGACTTCAGAAATTTAACCTTTGATGGGCAACTCAGGAGAGCTCATAACAGTCAATGGAACAGAAAAATGGGTGAGACAACCCAAAACAAAGCATCATCACACAGAAAATCTCACTGTCACTCTGTGGCTGTCTGTGGCAAGTGTCATTGTTAACCAGCTCACACTTTTCCCAAACTCATTCCTCTAATTTGTACTGCTTGGGCTCCTGATGATCCATCCACATTTTAATCAGCCAGGAAAAGCACCAGCTGCTGCCCCACCCTCCATGGTCCTGGGAGTCTTGTAGAGTGTGTGTCTCTTCTGTAGCGTTTTCTTCTTTTTTTTACCCCAATGCTAGTGTCTTGAGTCTGTTGTTGAACTCTTAGCTGTTAAATTTTCTTCCTGGGACTTCACTAGAGGCATTCAAGTCACAGCTACTTAGTCCTCAAATCACTAACAGTATCTCATGACATCTAATTCTCCATTAGGAAGCAGGAAGCTCCTACAGTGTTCTTCTTGCAGCGTCATGGCAGACTCCAACTCTACATTGATTTGACCTTGGAAATCCTTTAGTACCACTTATCTAAGCTCAAGGGAAAAATAAAGGGGCATTTATAGCTGGACAATGAATCCTTAGTATCCTCCCGGACTGTAAGAATCCACCCCTGCCCCAGTTAGGGGTCTATATCAAAACTAAGGTAAACTTGCACTTACAAACTAGTAGGTTTGTCTTAACTTACTTATTTAAGTAGAATAAAGAAACCTGTAGTGATAACGCCCGCACTACCACCACCCATTCACCATGTCCAAGCCAGGGGCTGTGGATTGAAAAACAGAGACAAGAGACAGTGGGTCATTCTCCTCAGCAGAATGCCGAATGCTGTTTATTGAAAGAGGGAGGAAATCTTAAATACAGGCTTACAACACAATGGGAGAACCCCCAAGGGCAGAAGTTCGCTACTGGTGTTTACAATCTTTCATCTAAGCTGTTAACACCCAATATGCAGGATATACAAACAAGGAACTTCCCTTAAGCATTCAGGAGGGTGGAGACTGGCAGGGAATTAGCATAGGGAGGACATCAAGATCAAGGTCAGCAAGCAAGGCAACAGTTACCCAAACAGGGGCCAGGGCCCTACAAAACCACATGCAACCACATGAGTACTTTTGAGTGGCACACGATTCTGTCTACCCTTTGCTGGTACCTACTCACATAGTAATCCTAAACTCTACCATGCAGCCCAGTCCAATACTGAGCACACAGGGTAAAGGCCAGATTTTACTGTATGGTCTTTCTGAAAGGAAATAGAGAAGGAGTGGATCTGGAGAAGAGGAGAGGTGGGGTAGGGGGACTGGAAAGAATGGAGGGAGGGGAAACAGAAGTAGGGAATGTAATGTACAAGAGAGGAATAAAAGAAAAAGACATCAAAATTAAAGATCATGATGTATGTTTTGTCCAAGCAATGGAAATAGGCAATTGTATCTAAAGCAAAGAGGTAAAAAAATTTCAGGATTACAGTTAAATGAATAGTAATACAAACCAACAGCTCAAGCTCAGACCCATAAGAGAGGGTTGAGATCGCCTTTATGGAGCTTTTCAGAGATGCTGTGCACACATGCAGGAGTGTGTCCCATGTGTAAATTAACCATGTGTGTCTTGTGTGTAAATTAACTATGATCAACAACTTCTCACTAGACAGGTTAGTGGAGAGTTTGTACTCTGGGGAACCTTTTAAACTGTAAATTATTGGTGGATATATTAAAAAAGAATATGATTTGTTATTTTATGTAGTGTGTTGTTGACAAGCACACAGATACTGTAAATGTAGACAAAGGCATCTGGAAACATCCAACTTTTCAGCAATTGTTAGCAAATTCTTTTTTCCTGACAGTTCCAAGATTAATCTTTTTTTTCCTCTTTCTTTTTTTTTATTAAGAAAACCTTTACATTCATTTTACACACCAAAGATTCCCTCTTCTCTCCTCCCACCCACCCAGATTAATCTTAATAATAACAAATTAAAAATTAGCCAATAATGTTTCAAATGTCACCAAGAAGTTAAACGTTCATACCATAGATGTGGTTTCTTTTTCTCAAGACAGCTCTCTCCTCCTCTGCCCCCCTTGGTGTGTGTGTGTGTGTGTGTGTGTGTGTGTGTGTGTGTGTGTATGCACATGTGCATGCATGTTTCAGTAGAAGTGAAGGAACATTTAAACTGTCCTGTGGCATCACAGAAGCTCACTATAAATACAACCAAGGCAAGAGAGAAAGCATCTCTCCCCAGACACACACTCCTTGCCAACCTGTGCTGATAGGCTCCTTCCTCTTGTATGTAATTTCCAACGTTCTAGTTCCTGTCAAATGTTCAGTTAGTAATTGTTAATAAGCATCTAAAACCGGTCCTTGTAGGAACAAGTGTTTACAGATCTTTAAAACCCGGAAAGTTGCACTCAATACATTTTTAAACCAAGCCTGCAAAAAGCGGTATTGGCATGACATTTTTTTAGTATAGGTTTTGTTTTTTCAGCCTACATAAGCTTCATGTCGCAAGAGAGGAGGTGATGGGGGACATGATGTAACTGCAGGCACGTCAATAAGTTAGCTGCGTCCTGGAACTGACACATTTGTCACTGTAACAGCTGAAAAGGAAAAGGACAGGAGGAGGCAAGGCGGCAGCCAACTTCACTCCTGACAGAAGTCTCTGACTCGCCGCAGGTTTCCAGTCTTTAGTGTGGAATGCCGGGTCTAGAGTGTCAGCTCACTTCTCAGTACAGACGTCCTCTTCTGTATGTCAGAGTTTCTGGACACTGACTTTGATGGTGTATGTGAGGAGGCTGATATTGAGCGTTAACTCTCACATCACTATTTAACATCAAGAATGATAAACCCCCGGATTTAGTATTTTTAACTGGGACTCAGGGGCTTCTGTCAGGCAAGGCATGATGATGATGGCTGGGCTTTTTTTAAAAATGTAATATTTTGATTTATTCTTTGAAAATATAGGAGATACAAATATATCCTGATTTATATTCATCTCCACTCTTCCCCTCTAACTCCCTCTAGCCCTTACCCATAAACTTTCTTATGCTGTAAGTTTTTTCATTGAAAATAAAGTTATTTTCATACAATATATTCTGATAATGGTTCCTCCTCCCGGTCCTCTCCACCTCCCCACCCTTCCACCTCATTGTCTTCTTTTTCTTCCTCTTAAAAAAAAGAGGCAAATAGAAAAGACAAAGGTAAATCAAAATCAACAAACTAACAAAAATATAAAAAGAAAACATGAGTAACACATGTTCAAACCCACGTGTGCACGTTCTCTCTCTCTCTCTCTCTCTCTCTCTCTCTCTCTCTCTCTCTCTCTCTCTCTCTCTCTCACACACACACACACACACACACACACACACACACACACACACACACCCTGTAAAAGCACAAAGTTGGAGTTCATCTTGTGTTGGCCAGCTGCTGCTGGCATGGGGTACCTGCCCTTTTACCCAGTGAAATTCCCCTGGAAAAATTATTTTTTCCTTTGCAAGTGGTTGTTAGTTGGGGATAGCTTCTTGATTAGAAATGGGAGCTCTCATGTCTGCTTTGCATCTCAGTACTGGCACTCTGTTTTGGACCTGTGCAGGCCTCATGCATGCTGTCTGTCACAGTCTCTGTTACTCATATGTATGTCTGTCCTGTTGTGTCTGGAGACACTGTTTCCTTAGTGTCCTCCGTCTCCTCTGGCTCTTACAATCTTTCCGCCTCTTCTTCCACATAGCTCCCTGGGTCAGATTTAATGAGGACAACCCATTGCAAACTGAGTGCTCCAGGGCCTTCCACTCTCCTCATAGTCCAGTTATGGGTCTCTGTATTTGTTCCCATCTACTGCAGGTAGAGGCTTCTCGATGATGGGTGACTGCGACACTGATCTGTGGGTGTCATTAGGAGCCATTTTGTTGCTACATCCCTTTATCAGAACAAGAGCATTTGGTTTCTCCCTAGATCCATGACCTATCTAGTCTCAGCTTCTTGCTCACTCAATCGGTGTCCAGCATGGGTTCCATTTCTCAGAGTGGGCCTGAGATCCAATCAGTTAGTGGTTAGTTACTCCCACAACTTTTGTGCTGCTATTACACTAGTGTATCCTGCAGGCAGCCCACCACTGTAGATTTCAGGGTTTATAGCCGGGTTGGAGTTTATCTTTCTCCTCTGGTAGCATGCAGAGAGCACCTTCCCGTACTGTGAAGACTCTAGTTAGGTGCCAGCTCAACTTCCCCATGTTCAGTGTGGTGTGTGGGTGTTGTATTCAGCAATAGGTTCTTACAATCAGGTTTTGGAGACCAGTTAATAGCCTTGGCAACAGCCTGGGTTGTTCAGGGTGTTTCCACCACAGGGCCTCTTTGGCCAACAACTCAATTAAGATGTAACCCATTCCTGGCACTGGAGGTTTCCTTGGTGGTAAAAGATGTCTGGCAGGGGCTTTGCATCCTTAGTTATTTGGTGACTGAATTTAGATTTCTTTCAGATATATATATATTTAAAGACGCTTCTACTGTAGCAGATTGCCCCTTGACCCTCTCAAATGGCTTCATGTTAGTTGACTTCCCCATGTTCCCTCCTTTGCCTCCCCCTGCCCATTTATTCCTCCTGTTTTAGCTTCTCTAATTTCTCTCTAACTGTATATTCTATTTCCTCTTCCTTGGGAGATCACCCCTCCCTACTAGTTCTATATTCTATATCTAACCTTCATGGTTATTCAGATAATAACAGCAAGCCTATTGAAGGCTTAAAAGCTAATATCCTGGTCTGTTATTCCTTGTTCTCCCTTTCTGTTCTTGATCCAGCTGGGATCTCCTGCTCCCCTAAGCTTTCTTTCCCTCAAATCTTGCCCTTCATTACTCCCACTGTCGTCCAGGTTGTTCATGTAGACTTCATCCATTTCTCTGTCATTGGGCGATCCCTGTGTCTTTCCTAGGGTCCCGTATTCTAGGTAGCCTTCCTGGAGTTGGGTAGCAGTCTAGTCATCTTTGTTTTACATCTAGTATCCTCCTATGAGTGAGTACATACCATGTTTGTCCTTCTGGGTCTGAGTTACCTCACTCAGGATGATTTTTTTCTAGATCCATCCATTTGCCTGTAAACCTCATGATATCATTGTTTTTCTCTGCTGACTAGTACTCCACTGTGTATATGTACCATATTTTCTTTATCCATTCTTCAGTTGAAGGGTATCTAGGTTGTTTCCAGGTTCTGGCTATTACAAACAATGCTGATATGAACATAGCTGAGCAAATGCCCTTGTGGTATGATTGAGCATTCCTTGGGTATATGCCCAAGAGTGCTACAGCTGGGTCTTGGGGGAGATGGATTCCCAATTTTCTAAGGAAGCACCATATTGATTTCCAAAGTGGCTGTAACAAGCTTGCATTCCCACCAGCAGTGGAGGAGAGTTCCCCTTGCTCCACATCCTCTCCAGCATAAGCTGTCTTCTGTGTTTTTGATCTTTGCCATTCTGACAGGTTTAAGGTGGTATCTCAGAGTTGTTTTGATTTGCATTTCCTGGATAATTAGGGATGTTGAGCAATTCCTTAAATGTCTTTCAGCCATTTGAACTTCCTCTGTGGAGAATTCTCTGTTTAGTTCTAGAGCCCATTTCTTAATTGGACTGTTGGGCATTTTGATGTCTAATTTCTTGAGTTCTTTATATATTCTGGATATAAGAGCAGGAAGAAGCAAAGTCCCCAGAAATCCACAATGAAATATCCTCTGTAGACTGCTGGCAATGGTCAAGAGAAAGCCTAAACACCCTCACAGTCATCTTGGAACTCTCATCCAATAACTGATGGAAGTGGATGCAGAGATCCTCAGCCAGGCCCCAAGTGGAGCTCCAGGTGTCCAACTGTCGAGAAAGAGGAGGGACTACAAGAACGTTGAATCCAAGATTGCAAAAAGCACAGGGACAAATAGCCAATCGAAAGAAAGCACATGAATTATGAACCAACAGCTGTGGAGCCCCCAGCTAGATCAGGCCCTCTGGATAATTGAGACAATTGAATAGCTTGATCTGTTTGGGAGGCACCCAGGCTGTGGGACTGGGACCTGTCCTTAGTGCATGAGCTGGCTGTTTGGAACCTTGGGCTTACACAGGGACACATGCTCAGCCTGGAAGGAGGGGACAGGACCTGCCTGCACTGAATCCACCAGGTTTAAATGAATCCCCAGGGGTGTCTTGGTCCTGGAGGACATGGGGATGGAGGGGAGGGGCTGGGGGGAAGGTAGGGGTGGAGGCAGGAGGGGGGAGGACAGGGGAACCCATGGCTGATGTATAAAATTAAAACACATAATAATAATTTTTTAAAAAGCTAATATCCACATATAAGAGAATAAATACCATATTTGTCTTTTGGGGTTTGGGTTATCTCACTCAGGATGATACTTCCTAGCTCCATCCACTTACCTGTGAATTTTATGATTTTGTTTTTGTTGGGCAATACTCCATTGTGTAAATGTGTCATACTCTCATTATACATGCATCAGTTGACATACATCTAAGCTGTTTCCACTTTCTGAGTATTATGACTAGACCATGGTTGAACAAGTTCCTCTGTTATAGGATGTAGAGTGCTTTTGGTATATGTTCAAGAGTGGCAAAGCTGGATCTTGAGGTAGATCTACTTTGAGCTTCCAGAGGAACCACTGCAACACTGATTTCCATACTTAGCTGTACAAGTTTGCACTCCCACCAGCAATGGATGAGTGTTCCCCTACTTGACATTCTCACTAGCATAGCTGTCATTTGCTATTTTGATCTTGACCATTCTGACAGGTGTAAAATGAAATCTCAAAGTAATTTTGATTTGCATTTTCCTGATGACTAAGGATGTCAAGAATTTCTTTAAATGTTTCTCAGACATTTCTGTCTCATCTTTTGAGAATTCTCTGTTTAGTACTATACCCCATTTTAATGTTTTTTAGTTATTATATTTTTTATTAAATTTTTCATTTATTTTACATACCAACCACAGTTTCCCCTCTCTCCTCTCTGCCTGTTCCCTTCCTCCACTTTCCATCTATCCCCCATCATGGTGTCCCAGATTTCCTGGATGTTTTATGTTAGGAATTTATTGAATTTAACAATTTTTTTGACCAATGAATCTATTTCCTCTATCTTATCTTCAACACCTGAGAGTCTGTCTTCCGTCTCTTGTGTTCTGTTGGTGATGCTTGCATCCGTAGTTACTGTTTGCTTCCCCAGACTTTCCATTTCCAGAATTCCCTCATTTTGGGTTTTCTTTATCATTTCTGTTTCAATTTTACAGTCTTGAATCCTTTCCTTCACTGGTTTGATTTTTTTCTTGGCTTTCTTTAAGGAATTTATTGATTTCTTCCATTTTTTTGTTTGTCTTTTCCTCAATTTCTTTAAGAAAATTTTTCATTCCCTCTTTAAGGGCCTCTATCATCTCTATAAAGTTATTTTTAAGATCATTTCCCTGTGTTTCAGCTGCATTGGAATGTTGAGGTCTTGCTGTTGTGGATAATTGGGTTCTGGTGGTGCCATATTACTCTTTCAGTTGGCATTACACTGGCATTTACTCATCTGTTTTTCCAACTGGTGTGGTTTGCACCCGTGCCTATGTAGTCTGCTGGGGTTGCAGGGAGGGCTGGCCATGGGGAGGATGGTCAGGTGTATGGGGTTGGGCAGCAGAGTTATACTTCATTTTTAAATGGACTATTTGTTTTAGTTCTTTATCCATCTTAGATATCAATCCTCTGTCATATGTGTTATTGGTAAAGATCTTTTCCCATTCTGGAACTTGCTTCTTTGTCTAGAAGATGATGATGTCCTTGGCCATACAGAAGCTTTTCAGTTTCCTGAGTCCCATTCATTGATTATTGTCCCTAGTGCCTGTACTACCAGGGTTCTCTTCAGAAAGTCTTGTCTTGCACCAATGAGTTCAAGACTATTCTCTGCCCCCCCCCCCCTTTTTAAATCTGATTCCGGGTTATTTGGTCTTTGGTTGAGGTTCTTGTACATCTAGAGATGAGATTTGTGCAGGGTAATAAATATGGATCTATTTGCACTCTTCTACATGCAGCCGTCCAGTTTGACCTGCATCATTTGTTTAAGATGTTGTCTTTTTATCCTGTGTGTATTTCTGACTTTGCTTTAAAAAATCAGGTTTCCATATGTGTATAGACTTATGCCTGAGTCTTTAATTTGACTCCATTGATCCATGTGTCTGTCTTTACCTCCCTACCATGCTGGTTTTATTTCTATAGCTCTGTAGTACAACTTGATATCAGGGATGGTGATGACCCTAGTAATTTTTATATTAGGTAGTTTTTAGGGAGGCAATGAAGCTCACTTGTGTGTTCAGTAACACCTCAGTCCTTCCTGAGCTTACAATGGCTCCAAGATTATCTTGGTGCTTCAGAGATCCCTGGACACCCAACAGTTAAGCTGATAATAATGATGTCTGCTAGGGCTTTGCATGGGCTAAAGGGCTTTCTGAAACTTTGTTTATTCTTTTAACTTTGCATAACTGTTGCTACTCCCACATTATAACCGAAGGCAACAAAACTCAGAGAATGTTAACAAGATGCATAAAGCTAATCACAGGGGCAGCGACAACACTTGTCAGGCTGCAAGGAGGATGAAGAGAAGAGGGAGAGAGGTTGCAGAAGTCAGCACCTGCTCTGCAGGCGCCATGTTCGGTACTTCAAACCATGAACACCTTGAATTGTGGTAGCGTTTAATTTGGTCAGGATTTGATTAGACTGACTGATCTTCCAGCATCCAACTTCATCCGGAATTGAGTTTCTGCTTCACTGATTTCTTGCCCTCACCAAGACCACTGGGTGAGATTTGGGCCTGACCATTTCTCTGTGTCTTTGCTTTTCTGAATAGCAGGTTGGCAGGTGCACACTTTCAGCACACTGGCGGTATTTTGTTCCTGAGGAAGGTGCTGAAGTCAGCTAAGCTGCCATTCCTTAGTGACTCATCTTTCTTTTCTGTTTGCCTTCAAGGCTTTTTGCCCAGTACTTGATGTAAAGATACTACATGAAGGATGTTTACAGGTATGTTTATTTATTAAGTTCATGATTTGGTATGGCTCTTCAACAGAACTCTCTTCAGCTCTACATAAATTTCTTAACAATTACTTCTAAGACAATTGTCTATGATCCAAAAATCTGTTAGGCATGTTAAGCTTTCTTCTTCAGATAAGACAAATTGAGTTGTTGCCATAGCAACGCCTCTACCTCTCTGGTACCAAACTTTGGGTATTTCTGAAACTCTGTCCCCCAATTAGTCCCTGTCTATTCAGGCACGTCACAGGTCCTGGCCAATATGCTGTTTGCTTTCTCTGAAACCCTACCTTGGTTTTCATTTGAGAGAGGATTCTGCCTCCTTTTCTAATCCATGTTTCTTCTCAGTAGCCTGCTTTACATCAAGAATGCTACCTACACATTTTACAACTCTGGATAATACTAAACAGCATTCATTTTATAATTTGTCTATGTGGTAGCTTGATTCTGCTATGGGTCTAATTCCCTCTCATCATGAGTAAAGCATACCTAAGGCAGGTATCTTTTGATTTTATTGTGAATTCTTTTTATGGATGTTTTTCTTTTTTAATCTTTTTATGGATATGTTTCCTTTTGTAATCTCTCTGCTATTTTTCTAAATTACTCATAAACATTTAGTTACCTACTATCAGAATTTTATCAATATTTAGATTTCACCTCCCCACATCCTGCCCCCCTATTCCCCATCACCTCTCACATCAGAAACATCTGTGAACTCATTTTAGATGTATATAAACTCTTACTTTACTCAACCATGTTATTCAGAATCAACCATGACATTTACTGGGTTGTTTTGCTTGGGATATACTATTTTTTACATATGATGCCTTCTCCTTCATTCTATTGGTTTTGTGTTTTGCAACAGTAATTTTGAGGTAAACCCTCTAGAAAGAGTTGTGGTGTGCAGCTTATTTCTCTTAGGTGTTGTAATCCTCTAGGGTAGCTATTCTTCAGCATTTGAGGGGGGCTCTAAGGAGCCATTTATCATACTGTTATGTCCAACATTGTAACTGAAGGCTGTGTGTTTAATTCAAACAAATTAATTGCTACATTGTATACAATTAGAAGATCCTTAATATTGAGGTGAGTATGTCTACTGTTTCTGTATGTTGCTTCTCTTTATATCTACCACAGCAATCAAATGCTTTTTACTGTTCTTGATTTCCTTTAATATTGGGAGGTTAGACATTCTCTTGCAAGTGGTTACTGGTCTCACTCAAAGTTTCAGCATAACTATTTCACATAACAGATAAGTTGACAGGTAAGTTAGTTCCTCCTTACCATATAGTGTAGTGAAGGCTGCAGTTGAGATCACTGTACCCTACCTGTATGTCTTTGATGCCCAAAGATGTTGGTCATGTTTTTTGTTATGACTCATATAACACACAAATAATCAAAAAATAACAACTTTTGTTTTCATTTTTCTAGATGAGGACACTGATCTATGGTCTTGGCAACTATTCTTTTTTGAAGCTTATTCAGGTTTTACTGTTTCTTCTTTCTAAACAGATATTCTCTTCTTTTGTAGAGGCTTAGGTAATGTTGACACAACACAATCTCTCTACCTGGAAACTATAATACTTAACAATGCTATTAAATGATAGTTTAGCTGGGTACAGAAATTCACAAATAATATAATATTTCTTCATGTCCAGATTGAATATTACTCCATTGTCATGTGGTTCCTGTTGTTAACATCAAGAAGTCAGGTAAATTATCAAAATATCTTTCTAACTGAGCAGTTTTAATGTCTGTTTTTCATTTATATTACATATTTGCTTTGCTATTTTAGATATTTCATCTTTTACTTATGCAATTGAATCCACTGAGATTTATGCTAAAGAGAATTTAGATTTTTCCTCAATTCTAAAGTTTTCTAGCTATTATATTTGAATATTATTTTGTTCTCACTTTCTTCTAGAATTGCTATGTGCATTATATTGCTGGAAAATAAGTTTGTGTTCCACTTTATTAATACACAAGCATACATACACACACACACACACACACACACACACACACACACACACACTTCAGTTCTATGTATCTTCTTTTACTTTTAAAAATATTCATTGATTTTTTTAATCCTCTGAACATTTTGCTTATTGTTTCAAACAATCCTCAAAATGACATTAAGTAAATCCCCAAACAATAAGTGAACATTTTTTCCTTCACATTCTTGTTCTCTTTCATAGTTCCTGTGACATTCACTTATATCCTGTGTTTTTCTTACACCAGCAGCCCCCCCTTGTTCCTCTGACTGAACTAATCGTCCTCACCTCATTGCATACTTTGCCTAGACGCCATCCTGTGTTCTTAGGTCTCCTACCCTGACTGGACCTGACCATGTCTTTTACTCTTGTAGCAACCTCTCGTAGCAACCTCTCTTCCTTGGGTGCCGGCTGTGAGTGAAAGTTGGATGAACATCAGATGTAGTCATCTTAGGCAGATACCTCTCAATGAGTAATGGGTGATTTGTGCTTCTTGATTACCACAATCTTATTCTGGGCATAGTCTACTTCTGTACTAATTAGTTGCATATGGGATGGAGCTAACACAAAACTGAATTGCTAGATGGGCTTGTGTTTTATGTTGTTTGCAAGCAACTTTTCGTGAAGCCCAAGAGTAGGCAGGGAAGCTCGGCTCTTGGGCTATCGGTACTTGTCTCCTCTACCTTCTCATTGAGGATGTCATCTTGTGAGCATCTTGACTCAGAGTGTCGTTACTGCATTGGCCCATGCTAGGAGGCCATACATGTTGTAACCTACCCTAGGCCACTGTCTCTCCTTGTTCCTGCCTAGAGCTGTAGAGGTAGCTGTTCTTTCCCCTTTTGTCCAAGGCAGTGCAAGACTTCAGCTTTTCTACAAATTTAAAACTATATCCAGCTTAATGCCACAGTCAACCCCACATCTCTCCTAGTTGACTAACAAGGCAGCATCGTACAATATGAACTAACTGAATAACTAATGGTGCAAGTCCAGAAGCCTTACAGCTGGGGTTCAACTCCCGCAGACTTTGCAAGCCTTTTAGTCTCTCTTATTGTCAATCTCACAGTAAATTCAAGAAGTAAACTTGCCAACATTGCAAATTTCTGAACCATTTTACATTAAGTGGTCCCTATCATTGTATTTGTTAGATGTTTAGGTTTTTCAAAGATTGCCAGAAATTTATCTCCCTTCTATGCAGTTTAAATATAATGAAAACTCTTTCAGTTGTGCTATAAACAATGGTTCATCCCTCTTTAGTAAGTTTCACTCTACACTAGGATACTATGTGAAGCTGTTTAGCATCATGTAGTTCCCCCATAAGCCTTGGGAACTAGATGCTATTTATCTCAAGAAAACAAGGAAAATGGAAACAGGTAACTTTATGAGACTTGGCATTGGTTGATTCACACAGCAGTCTGTCTGCTCTTAACGTCTTTCCCTTGTCTACTGATGATTTGTGATGATACTTTATTTGTACTGAAATGTGATATTTTATTTGTATGTTAATAAATAAAGTTGCCTGGAGATCAGAGGTCAGCAAGCCATAAACAGAAGTCAGGCAGTGGTAGCCCTCACCCTTAATCCAATCACATGGCAGGCAGAGTCTCTGTGTGGTCAAGGACACAGCCAAGCATGGTGGCATATGCCTTTTATCCCAGTACCAACCATAGAGACCAGGAGGTCTGTATAGATAGGCAGTGACAAGGAAGTCATGTGGCTGGGCTTAGAGCCAATGAGAAGGCAGAACAGGAAGGCAATAAAAACACGGGTCAGACAGGAAGAAACTCTCTCTCAGGGGAAGCTACTGCTGGTGGTAAGCTAAGGCTAGTTATGGCTATTGCTCTGATCTCTTCAGCTATTACATCTGTATTTGACACTGTGTTTCTTACTTAATAAGACTGTTTAGAAATTCATCTACAACGGTTACACTAGTGGCCACTTGACAGAATCTGGAACCACATGGAGGACAGGTCTCGGGACATGACTTTCTAGGTCTGTCTTGATTATGTTAACTGAGTTACTGTGAGTGGTATCATCTTCCCACTGGGGTCCCGGATGAGATAAGTGGTGAAGGGAAGCTGGACAGCAACACGCCTTCCTCCCACTCTGCTTCCTGGTCACACATGCAGTGTGCTAAGCTCCAGCTCCTTGGTTTCCCGACCATGATGGTCTGTACCCTTGAGTCAGAATAAGCCCCTTGTCACTCATTTCTCCTTGCCAGGGTGTGTCATCACAGTATGCAGAAAAGAAACAGGGGCTGGGGGATGACTCAGTGGTTAAGACCTCTGGCTCATCTTCCAGAGGACCAGGGTTTGATTCCCTGCACCCAAATCGTGGTTCACAACCTTCTATACCTTTAGCTCCAGGGGGTCCAATATCCTCTTCTGGCCTCTGTGGGCACCAAGCACATACATGGAGTGTAGACATATGTGCAGGCAAAACACCCACACACATGAAAAAACAAAATACAAAAATTACATAAAGCAAAATTAAGACATCATTGTTCTCATCTCAAGCTTTAGAATCACCTCACCTCTTCCAGGGCCAGACTTTTGTACAGTGAGGCACAAGACCATCTTCTCCAGTACAGACACATCAGCACAGCCCAACCACTAACAGCAAGCAGTGAGGAAAGATCCAACTGAAAACTCTAAGCTTGCAGAGTGATGATAACTGTCATACATGGTACAGAGAGATCAAGCAAGGTATGACCTAAGGATGACAGTTATGGTGAAGGAAGTTTTAAGACTGACATTGACCACACACACACACACACACACACACACACACACAGGTTTGGGGAGACCTACAGACATACACATGTATATATTCCAGAGGCCTTGGGAGGAGGGCCAGCAGGAAGTGTGTCCTCCACACCATTATGTTATGTTAATTAGTGTGCAATCAAGATGCTCTTCTGCTTTTGGAAAATGAATTTATGGATTATGTCCGGAACACTGTTGGAGTCTTCAAGCTCCTGAGCTGATGCGTGAAGGGAGCATTTCCAACACCCTGATACACAGACCTGATGTGTTCCCCCTTCTGCTGTCAAGCGAGAAGCAAAGGCTCAGTTCAGCCTCACTACAAAGTCCTTCCAAAGCTTAACCACACACTTTCAGAATCCAATCTATTTGAGAGATGGAGCTGCTGTGGGGATGCTTGTTCTGTTCTATAAACAAACGCAATTAGACCTTTCCTCTGGAGTTCTCCTCTCTTCTTGGTTGAATGTGATTCCATTTCTGTTTTTCAGAACCTGCAGACTCATCAGCAGTGAAGTTCAGCATCAGGAAGTGTCTCCCCATGTGAATCCCTTCCTTCATTAGTCCATGGATGTTCTCAGGTTTTCTATTTCTGGAGTTGATTTCTATCCTAAGCCACTGACCCTTTCAGCCAAATTGGATGAGCCTCTCCTCTGAGCTGAGATCCAGAGCTGGGGCCAATCACTCAGGAGGAAAAACACCCTGCTTTGGCTGGCATTGTGGGGACAAGGACAGATGGGTGGCTGCAAGCAGAGACTGGAGAGATGGGGAAAGGGAGGTGGTGGTTGGCAGGGGCATGGACCAAGAGCCGAGGTATAGACGTCTTCCCACTATGGGCACAGGTTGGGGACCGGTGGCTGCAGATGAGGGTCTGGGAGACAAGAAGAAGGCTTTGTGGAGATACTGGTGGAGATTTTGGTAGGTTTCTGAGTGTAATCTCGAAAATTTTAATTTTCTCTTCAGTTATTTTTCTTAACAAAACTTTGCTCCATGAATAAAACATATTTACAAAGGACAATACATCAGCTGTCTCTCTGCAACAAAACACTTAACAAAGCAACTCAAGGAAGAGGGCTCGTTTTGATCCATAATTTGATTTGGTTTAAGGTGTAGTCCAGCACAGCAGGAAGTCATGTTGGCAGGGGCTGGAGACCACCATTCACATTGTGTCAGCAGTGAGAAAGCAGAGAGAGATGATTGCCAGTACTCAGCCAGACTTCTCCTTTTTACAAAGTCCTACAGTGAGGATGGGCCTTCCCATCTCAACTGTCAGAATTCGGGAAATCCCTCTCAGACATGCTCAGGGGTTGGTCTCCAAGGTGATTCTGCATCTGGTCAGAGTCCACCCAGTAGGCCCTGGTGTCCTTATGGTGTTGGATTGTGAACCTTCTCTTCAGGAGGGTAGACTTTAACTTCCCAACTCTCCTACTTCCATGACACTCCTGTCACCACTGCATGGGCTCTGATAGCTCCTTCTGCTTCCCCTGAAATGATTTCTTTTCCATTTTATAAACCAAATGCCCGGAAACACTTGATTCACTCCCAGAAACAATAGCAACAGCCAACTATCTATCTATACCTATATCTCATATCTATATCTACATTTCCTTTTTGTAGCCTGTTTCACAGTCTCTCCCTTCACTGTTCAACATATTAAGGGTGGTTTGCTGTAGCTAAACAGGTGAAGGAGATAGAGGAGCTCCCCGTGCAGAAGAGGGGAATATGCACATAATTGGCGATTCTGGTCTGCAGAAAAGGAGGCTGTAAGTCAGGGGAGAATGTTGTCTGGAGTGGTGGAATTGATTAGAACCGGCATTAACATGCTCAGCATCCGGCTCCCTTTAGGAGAAATAGAGGAGGAATACGGAGCAGGGAGCACACCACCACGTAGGACTAATGGTGTGTGCCACAGATATCTGTGTTGCCTCTCTGTGGCTTAAATGTGCTGTCTAGACACATTAGGCTCCATGCTCCTCTCCCAGCTCTGCAGCACTGCAAGCTGAGAGGCTCTCAGGGACACTGTCCGCCATTCTCTCATCACCCAACGGAGAGTCAGAGACACTGGGAAGTGACAGGAAATACCGGGCTCTGCTTCAGGGGAAATTCTAGAAATGGCTCCATAAGGATTTAGGTAGTGGTGGGAGACAGCGAAGTGGAAGGGGTGCACAGAAGATATGTGGGCGCTTCTCTGATGCTCCTCTGCCTTGAGGCCTCACAGTAGAGAGCAGGGTGCTGAGGGTGGGAGAGGAAGAGCTCTTCTGTCCCTGATTCTGACATACCCCCTCCCTGGAGACTGTGGCTACATTATGCTAAGTGAACTCCAGCTGTTGGGTATGGACGTGTGAGATTTATTATTTAGTTTTTTTAATTTTTCTACTGTGAGGGCATATGCAGTGTGCACATGTGTGGGATATGCACACACATGTGTGTGCTGGTGACAAAGAGGAATGTACAGAGAGAATCCTTCTCTATCATCCTCCACCTTATTTCCTGTGGTAAGAGCTTTCACTTAACCTGCAGTTTGTATGTATATATATATACACATATATATGTGTGTGTGTATATATATATATATACTAGTATGGCCTTCAGCAAGCTCCACTGGTCCTCTCGTCTCCATGCACACCTCTCCTCCTATCTTCTGTCCCTGTGCTGGGCTTGCAGTGTTCATAGTCCCACGCGCACACACTCCACCCCCTGCACCTGTGCATGGGCCCATGCTTGACTTCTACATGGGTCCTGGGATCCCAACTCTGGTCCTCATGCTTGTGTGGTAAGCTTTCTTAACCATTGAGCAGTCTCTCCAACCCCAAGTATAGTACCTAAAAAAAAGCCCTGTGCTCCCTCTGTGTACACAGTGCTGGTCAGCACACAGTGGTACCCTGACTAACTACCTTTGAGGTCCTGAAGCTCATTCTGACGGGAGGAGGTGGAGGCTGAAACACCCTGCTCCTGTCATCCAGACCCTTATAAGCATCCTTTCAGTCTGGCTCTGCTGCCCAATCTCTTCCTGTTCAGCTATCAGTTAATCAGCTTTTTATTAACAATGAGAGCAACACATTTTCACAGTGTACAGAAGGATTATTCCACAGCAAAAAGGATTTGCCTATGGGCCAGTCTGATGGAGGCATTTCTGAATTGATATTTCCTCTTCTCAGATAACTCTAGCTTATGCAAGTTGATTTAAAAAAAAAAAAAAAACAGCTGAGCAGTGGTGTTGAATACTTTTAATCGGAGGACTCAGAAGGCACAGTCAGGTGGATTTCTGTGAGTTCAAGGCCAGCCTGGTCTACAAAGTGAGTTCCAGGACAGCCAGGGCCACACAAAGAAACGCTGTCTCAAGAACACAAAAAGCATAAAACAGTATCCTTTTAGTCTCTCTCTTCCTCCATTCCTTTCTTTCTCTCTCTCTCCTCCCCCCTATTCTCTCTTCTCTCTCTCTTTTCAGTGCATGAGTATAAAGCAGAAAAGCCTTTGCAGACCAGGAGATTCTGACTAATGAGTGAGCCAACTGTTGTTTGATAGTAAGTGTTCAGTCCCCAGAGCTGGGAGAGAAAAGCATCTGCTGTGGGAGCCTGTCTGTGGGCTGGTGCTGTGTGAGCCTGTCTGTGGGAAGGTGCTGTGGGAGCCTGTCTGTGGGCTGGTGCTGTGTGAGCCTGTCTGTGGGCTGGTGCTGTGTGAGCCTGTCTGTGGGAAGGTGCTGTGGGAGCCTGTCTGTGGGAAGGTGCTGTGTGAGCCTGTCTGTGGGAAGGTGCTGTGTGAGCCTGTCTGTGAGAAGGTGCTGTGGGAGCCTGTCTGTGGGCTGGTGCTGTGGGGGCCTGTCTGTGGGAAGGTGCTGTGGGAGCCTGTCTGTGGGCTGGTGCTGTGTGAGCCTGTCTGTGGGAAGGTGCTGTGGGAGCCTGTCTGTGGGCTGGTGCTGTGGGAGCCTGTCGTGGGAAGGTGTGTGGGAGCCTGTCTGTGGGCTGGTGCTTGTGAGCCTGTCTGTGGGAAGTGCTGTGTGAGCCTGTCTGTGGGAAGGTGCTGTGTGAGCCTGTCTGTGGGAAGGTGCTATGTGAGCCTGTCTGTGGGAAGGTGCTATGGGGGCCTGTCTGTGGGATGGTGCTGTGTGAGCCTGTCTGTGGGCTGGTGCTGTGTGAGCCTGTCTGTGAGAAGGTGCTGTGTGAGCCTGTCTATGGGAAGGTGCTATGGGGGCCTGTCTGTGGGAAGGTGCTGTGGGAGCCTGTCTGTGGGCTGGTGCTGTGTGAGCCTGTCTGTGGGAAGGTGCTGTGTGAGCCTGTCTGTGGGAAGGTGCTGTGTGAGCCTGTCTGTGGGAAGGTGCTGTGTGAGCCTGTCTGTGGGAAGGTGCTGTGTGAGCCTGTCTGTGGGAAGGTGCTGTGTGAGCCTGTCTGTGGGAAGGTGCTGTGTGAGCCTGTCTGTGGGAAGGTGCTGTGTGAGCCTGTCTGTGGGCTGGTGCTGTGGGAGCCTGTCTGTGGGCTGGTGCTGTGGGAGCCTGTCTGTGGGAAGGTGCTGTGGGAGCCTGTCTGTGGGAAGGTGCTGTGTGAGCCTGTCTGTGGGAAGGTGCTGTGGGAGCCTGTCTGTGGGCTGGTGCTGTGTGAGCCTGTCTGTGGGAAGGTGCTGTGGGAGCCTGTCTGTGGGAAGGTGCTGTGGGAGCCTGTCTGTGGGCTGGTGCTGTGGGAGCCTGTCTGTGGGAAGGTGCTGTGGGAGCCTGTCTGTGGGCTGGTGCTGTGGGAGCCTGTCTGTGGGAAGGTGCTGTGGGAGCCTGTCTGTGGGCTGGTGCTGTGGGAGCCTGTCTGTGGGATGGTTTTGCAGCAGCTCAATGTCTAGCTGAGCAGGATGCTCAGTTGGGAAAAGCTGGTATAGTAGGGTGCTGTGGGCATAGTCCCTTGGGGTACTTTGAAAAGTAGATTTCCAAGTGGGCAGGCAGATAGTCTCCTGCTGGGAAAGGACTTGGAGTTGGAGATGTATTTTGTCAACATTTGCCCTTCGAGTACCCCATACTGTTATTGGTGATGCCTGTGTGTGGTCCCCTTCACCTGTCACCAAGCCTTCAGGAGGCCACACTGATCGCCACGGCACCGGTGAGGGTATGGCTCTAGCCCAAGGGCACATTTCCAGAGAAATTCAAACAGTCCACTAACACGTGTAAACTTGTGTAGACACTGCTATGAAGAGGTCATGGAGCCCTGGACTTGGTCAGAAGACCATCCAGAGCACAGAAGCCAGAGAGCTGCGGGTCCACATGCAGCAGTGAAGCCCCTTCACGCTGACTTTGCAGTAAGGAGGAAGGGAGTGCGGCTGTGCCCTGCTTTGCTTCAGTTGTTTAGAAAGAAAGCCTCCCCCGGCTCCTGGACCTGTGAGGTCCACCTGTGTCAGACAGCTCTGCTCTTGGTTGTCCTCATGCATCCACCCCCTATGCCCAGTCAGGGGCAGCATTTGCCGATAGAACAGTGTCCCCCCCATAAGCAGTGAACCCCAAGGCTGATTAGGAACCTCCAGAGGAGGCTGAGTAGGGGACTGTGACTGCTGCCTGTGCAGCCTGCTCATCGTGTACAGTCTCGTCTCTCTTGCCTGGGTCTAGGAACTTCTCCCGCCAAGACTGACGAGATCTTGGGGGTAACAGATGATGAAGACAGACACTTGCTGTCCACCTCAGGCTCCTGCACAAGTTTCCTGTGTGGAGGCAGAAGGATCCTCTTCATACACACAGAGAGAGTACCCACACAGCCTTGGTCCATCCCCACCTGCCCTACAGAAGGACCCCACTTGAATTAAGATGTTTCCTTGCAAAAAGTAGAATATTGGAACATTGCCCAGACAAGCTTTCCTCACAATCTTACCTGTACACATTGCACATAAAGTTAATGGTACCCTGATGGTTGTTTCCAAAGAAGAAAAACACTCTCACTTATTAATGAAGCCGATTTCATGTTTCTGGGAATGAAAAACAAATTGTAAGTACAAATATTGAAAATCATCTCCATTATCCCTTTGGTGCCTTTCCCACCCAGGCATGCATCAGCTCATAGCTCCTGGGAAGCAGGGACCTGGACACCCAGCAGTGCTAGTGGCAAGAAGAAACTGAAGGTGTGGCCACCAGTGCATCCACCTGACAGCCTGTGTTCTCAGACGTCCACAGCAAATGAGCTGGAAAACCATGATAGGAAAGGTGGCAACCCTGGACAGGGGTCTCTAAGTCAGGCTTCACTGTGTAACACACCAGGACCGTGTGACAAAGATCTCTCCCAGGGAGTTCCTTCATGTCCAGGGTGGTTTTATTAGCCTCTCCATGGATAGAGGCGGAGTCCATAAAATGTCCCTGCAGGTTGTCCTAGTTGAGCACCCCACCCTGCTGTGGCTGAGCAGTCTTCTCAGACCCTTTCTGTAGAAGGCTCCATGTGCTCCATTGGCCTGTATGCCCAGGTTTCCTGTGTTACGATGGTGCAGTGAGAATAGAGAGATCTGTAAGGCCCATCCACCCAACAGATGGAAAGCAATAGCCCCAAGGAGCCTTAGCCATGAAGCCCGCTCTCCACTCTCAGCAGCAGTGCAAAGGCAAAACAAGACAAGTCCAGGGCTGAGAGGATTTCTTTCCCACAGCTGTGGGTCTGGACTAGAAACTCCTTGTAGCCCGGCAGCCCTGCTTCTGGTGTTTGTGAGACTTCCAGCCTACCTGGCCAACCTCAGGTGTGGACTTTACAAGCACAGTAGCTGAGTCTCTCCAGAGGCACCTGCTAGTGACAGGGGCCAGTAATGATGTGGAGGAAGGAAGAGGGTTGAGGGAGGGAGTTATGAAATTGTTCAGCCTGTGCTGTCCGTGAGGAGGTTCCACAAATCTGTGTTGCTGTCTTTGAAGTGTTCTTGAAAGCCCACAAAGCTGCCTACCCTGATCATCAGGGACACCCCTGCACCCCCAGTCTCCCCTCTGTACTCTTTCCTGCCCTTCGCCTTTGCATGGTGCAAAGCACTCTGGGAAACAAGCCACCACCGGCTAGATGCCAATATGTTTACATTTACTACAAGTGGTAAATTCATCAGGAAGGATTTAGAGCTGGATTATTATGGGATAACGAGACAAGAAGATAATCTCTCTGAGCTACCTGCATTTCAATTTGCATATGATATTGGGACCCAAGTTAATCTGCAAATAAAAGCAATATAAATGCAAAGCTGTGATATTTACTTAGGAAAAAAAAAAAGACTATCAATCTCCCTCGTTTCAGAATTTATGAAATTTCCAAAGTGTCATAAAACTTGTTTCTTGACTTGAATCTGATTGAGAAATCAGACTTAGCCTGCCCTACTGTGACTTTATCTGGGTTACTATCAAAACTAATACTTAACACATTCTCACTTCTAATTGTCACTAACCAAGGTCCCTCCTTTCTAATAGCTAGCTAAAAGAGAGAGAGAGTGAGCATTTTTTTTTTCTGTTTATAGAAATGAAATAAGCAAGCTTGTAGTCAGATATTTTCCTGTGTCCTGCCTGGTCCTGCAGCCACTCAGACTCAAATAAATATACAGAGGCTTATATTAATTACCAATTGTATGGCCATGGTCCATGGCTCAAGCTTCTTGCTAGCTAGCTCTTATAACTAAACGCAGCCCATTTCTATTAATCTATATGTTGTCACATGTTCCGTGGCTTTATCTGTGTGCTGTTACATGCTGCTTCCTGATAGCAGGATGGTGACTTCTAAAGTCTGCCAAGACAGTAAGATGGTCTTCCAAAATACCTGCCTCTGAAAATGGTCTGTCAGATACTCTAGGACTGTAGCCAGTTTGAATGCACCAACGATGCTTAGAAACTTCAGGTGACTGTCCAGGCTGCCAGCTATCTCTGTCTACTCTCACAAAATTCCAGAAAGTTGCTTGCATCCATCTCCTGTTTTCTCAGGTATTATTATGTTCCTTCTCAGGTCTTTGATGGAGTTGAAGACTAGATAGTTACAGTTATAATCTTATCATATCTTAGCTAGAACATATTAGTACTACAGTCATAATCTTCAAGATAGGACAGCTATTGGAGTAATCCTGGTAATTTGTCATTTACCTATGTTCTGGACATATCTGGACATTTAGCATGTCCCTCTTGTTTGATGTTATTCTTGTTGGGTGTATTCCATTTTGTTATGTTATTACCCATTGTTTGATAGTGTTTCTTATTGTATATAGTTTGCATTAAGATTAGAACCTTCTTATTTAGACAAAAAGGGAAAATGTAGTGGTATATGCTTCACCCATGACCTTGGGTTATATGGCCCCAAAGAGGCAGTGCTTCCTGCCATTGTATGTGACCTCTTAGAAGGAGTTGGAAAAGGTTCACATGCCCCATCTCCCTGCTCCTGCCTGCAAGGTGGATTCGCTCCTGGTCAGATCTGGGAACAACTTCTGCTGTCTACTCCATTCTGTATTCATAAGTGTTTCCTCAATTTATATCTTAATAAATTCTGTTACCCATTTAATAGACTCACGTGGATTGAGTGTAATAAAGCTCAAACACTATAACTTAAATTCAGAAAGAAAAAAAAAAAAAACACTGCATCCTTAAGGATCAAGCATTTCCCACAATCTAAATCTGTGGTTGACTACAAAAGATCCATGTTTACCAGACACAGCAGGGCAGCTCACATATGAACTCACAGTGGTTGTGCCAGCATGCACAAGACCTGTGCAAGTCCAAGCCAGACCAAGACTCATCAAGGGAGGAAGTCCTACCTCTGGCAGAGTATCTATTGGCAACTGGTAGTTGCTGGGACAGTGAGAGTCTGTTTGCTTTCAGGTTGTGGGCCCTGGTGAGTCAACTGTGCTCTAGTGGAAGGTCAAGATCACACATCCAGGATCTAATGACCAGCACCAATGGGACTTGGAGGGGAAAATGATGATGAAGAGGAGGAAGAAAGAGGAAGAAAAGAGGAAGTAAGAAGAGGAAATGGTGACAAAGGGATGGATGGGGAAGGGAGAGTGGATCTGGGGAAACCAGAAGAGGAGGGTGAATATAGTCAAAACACCATTGCATGAAATTCTTCAAAACTAAGAAAAAAGGATCCTTACTCAACTAGAGAAAAGTGCATAAAGTACAGATTCACATTCCATGAGTACACTGCTGCCTGTGGCAGTGTGTAACCTGTGTGACCATACCTGGGTGGGCTGGGTACTGCAGGGGTGGAGGAGAGGGACTCAATGCTGCCCGCAGCTGTGGGACCCTATCTCGTCCAGAAGCAAGCAAGCAGTAATGGCTCATCCTAGGCTGTCATTGTGAGTTAGCTGAACTGATAGCCACAGAAAGGTTTTCACTCACCTCAAATACAGACAAGCTGAAAAGACAGTTCTCATATGTTATTTCTGTCCCGTGAAGAATTTCTATGTATCATTTAGTCCCAGAGAAAGCTGTCTTGTGAGGTTCAAACTGCAGAGAGAAAACAGTAAGTCACAAAAGGCCTTAGAAGAGACCACCTTCACTGGTAACACAGCCATTTTCTTTTGGAAGTATCCAAGATCATCATGCTTAGCACAGTCTGGGTACAGACCGCTTATTAAATGGGCAGAGAGGCATTTCTCACCTCAAAGTGACTTGTTGCAGCTGCATACATGAAAGTAAGGAAATTCTAATAATAATTCTAATAATGCCTAGAATGGTTCATTCTGTTTGTGACTATCTACCCAGGTGAAAGGTCAGGCTGCATTTTGAGTCATTCTAATTTTTTCAGTCCCTGGCCTTAATGACACAGTGAATCACTGAATGCTACTCTTTTGGTGTAAGTGTATCAAGTACCAGACATGATCTGGACTTTGAAAACCCTGAGTCCCTAGGATGGGTGTGTTGTGTTTTGGTTGCTATATAAAACATAGCTCCCCAACACACATGCACACACACACACACACACACACACACACACACACACACACAGAGAGAGAGAGAGAGAGAGAGAGAGAGAGAGAGAACAATTCTTTGCCTAAGACCCTATCAAGAGCCCTCTATAAGGCACTGCCCATTTCTAATGTGAGTTTCAGTCATTTTCATTTCATGAATGAAAACCCAGCATTTACAGAAGTGAAGAAATGGAGTGTTATTGTTACTCACAGAAACACAATGGTGCTGCTACATTTCGCGTGACTCTTCTAAACTTTAACATCCCAGAGGCTTTTATGATTTGAATGTGAAATGTCTCCATAGAGTTGTGCACTTGAATACTTGTCCCCAGAAGCTGTCACTGTTTTGAAAGGTTGTGGAACCTTCACAGGGTAGAGACTTCCTGTCCATCCTCTTCCCTGGCAGCAGATGCAATGTGAGCAGTTTCTTCCTGTTCCTGCTGTCATGCTGTGGTGGTTTGAAAGAAAATGGCCCCCACAGGGAGTGGCACCATTAGGAGGTGTGGCCTTGTCGGAGGAAGTGTGTCACTGTGGGGGTGAGCTCTGAGGGCTCTTTTCTCAAGCTGCAGTCAGTGGACAGTCAGTGGACATCCTGCTCCCTTCTGGTCAAGATGAAGCCAGCACCACATCTGTTGCCATGGTCCCCAACACGATGATAATTGACTGGACCTCGGGAATGTTTGCCTTGTAAGAGTTGCCATGGTCATAGTGTCTCTTCAAAGCAATCAAAAACCCTAACTAAGACACATGCCTTTCCCTGTCTTGAGGGACTGCAGTCCCTTGAAACAAAAGTCAAACAAACCCTTTCACCCTTGAGTTGCTTGTTCTCAGGACTCTAATCACAGCATTGAGGAAAGACACTAACACAAATACAATGTGGGGTGTCGAATGTGCTGCTAGATGATTCGTGAAGAAGAACACGGGAGGACAGGCTGCATAATGCACCAAGTGCCCACTAGTCGGGACAGTGTAAGCAAAGAAGACAAAGCAACTGCTCTGGATAGAGGTGCTGCCTGTTCCTCTTGTTGGCATATGATGTCATTTATGCATGAAACACATTTGTTGCAATATTATGAAACAAAGGTCATTCAGTGTATGGATGGAAAGTGACATTTGTGAAGATACAAAGACATTCCTGCTTGTGTTAAAGTAGATGCATAAGTTACTCCTGGAACTACTTGTGATACAACGGCATGAAATAGAAATGGTAAGGACAATAGACACTTAGCGTCTAACTTCAAAACTGATACAACATGCTCCCCTAAAGCCCCATGAACTACTGGGTCCAGCTCCTTGCTCTTGGTCTCCACACTATATCCTGTGGTGAAGAGTGGGAAGGGACTTTAGCTCTATGCCTGTTCACATTGTGGTCGCTATTGCTGCTTCATAGTGCTGGGGCTGCTGTTGATTCATTCCTCACCAGGAAGACCCTTCTACAACTTCACTGAAGCATAATTTAAATAAGGTAAAAGCCACTCAATTTAAATGTTGGTTTGTGGGTTGCGATTGTTCAGTTACCACAGGGATCAACATTTACGGCATTTGGGTCACCCCCCCCCCAATTCCCTTTGCATAAAAAGTACTTTGTAGGATTCAGTACCGACTGAGAAGAAAAGCCAGGAACAGGAGGTGAAGGTTTTATTCACCTAACAGGCTGAGCCAAGGAAAGCAGTCAGACAGCCACGTTGTATCAGAGAAAAATTAGTGCTTCCTTCTTAAAACCACCAGTCCACGTAAGTTTTCTGTAAGGTCACAATAATCGGGATAGGGGTAGGACTATAATAACAGACCTGGACCTGCAGATCCATGTGTTGAGACTGAGTCATGCCCAGAATATCCTGAAGAAAATTCTATTTGACTTTGCAAGAGTACTACTAGCTTAGTGGTGCTGCATGTTGAGAGATCCTGAATAATCCTATTAGCCATCCTTAGTGTCCAAGTTCTCCAAATACCTATGGCTTTACTAATTACTCAGGCTTTTTCTAGACTCCAGCAGTTCTGCCAGGTGCTCATATACTGTGGCAGACTGCTGTCGGGTGCATAAAGATTGATATTGGACATGTTTCCATGCTGTAATTTTCCTCTTATCATTATGAAATTCTTGTTTTCCCTCCTGGTTTTATGTAATATTTAAATGGCCATCCCACCTCTTATAGCATGAATTGTTAGAAGGACTTATTAATAAAACAAACCTGGAGCCAGGTATTGGGGAAATGCTGGAAGATCAGAGAAGCAGAACAAGCCACAGCTTCCTCACCTCACCAATTCCTCAGCTGAGTCCTTATCCAAATGGATCTCAGCTGAACTGCTTCTTGAAAGCCTGAAAGCTTAACCAGGCTCTAGTTCCTCATCCTCATGCATTAAATACCTTTCTGCCTCCTGTCATTACTTCCTGGGATTAAAGGCATGAGTCACCATGCCTGGCTGTTTCCAGTGTGGCCTTGAACTCACAGAAATCCAGATGGATCTCTGCCTCTTGAATGCTAGGATTAAAGGCATGTGTGCCACGATTTTCTGGCCTCTATATCTAGTGACTGTTTGTTCTCTGACCCAGATAAGTTTAATAGGGTGCACAATATTTTGGAAAACACAATACCACCACAACCTCTCCTCTCCTATGCACAGTGTTTGTGCAGATTGTATTTTCATGTTGCACCTGTGCCTTGGAATTTAAAGTGTATCTCTTCAGCAGCATATACAGTTTTCTCACCTATCGAAATAATTTACAACTGATTTATCACGTTAACCTAACACTTACGGATGTCCATGGGAAAGTATCCCATTGCTGTCTACTTTGGATCACTTTATAGTAGCCTGAGGTAACAGATGTGCAATAAATTGAGATAATTATCCCCCAAGCACTGACCTAGATTGAAACAATAATCACTAAATATAGCACTTCTTATGTGTCAATCAACATTCTAAGGACTTCACATTATAAATTATTTAATCCCCGGGCAAAAAAAAAAACATATAAGAAAAAATCAGCATGTTGCTCTTTTACAAATGGGGAGTTGTGGCATAAAAGCAGAAATTCATATGACTAATTCTGTGCTTGCTTTGAGTAATTTGTATTAGTTCATAATTAAATAATACGGACTTCAAAAGTCTTTACCTTTTATAGTTAAAATATGTCAGGTTTTGTAAATAATCCTTATGCTAACTCATTTGTAAAAATCTCTAAAGAATAGCCATTTGTAATTTATGCATGTATGAATGTCTACTATCTTCTAAATTGATTTTGCTGGTATAATTGTCTGCAGGATGCCTAGAAATGTCTTGAGCTGCAGCTATTGAATTTGACTTTCTCCTGTTTCCATCTTACATTGTTCATATTTCAAGGTTTACTACCAATGCATTTCATTTGTAAATCATGGCTTTGGTATTGAATTACTGTCCTTCTACATTGTTTAATGTTTTCAAATCCAAATTATTTATGACATCAATGTTGTTGCTATAGGTTTTTTTTTTTTTTTCATTTGCTTACTTTTATCTAGACTCCACTGTCCAATCTCTTTGTTTTTAATGTTTTAGATACTTTGTTTCAGTGCACTTCTGGTAAGGACGATACAGGCAGATTAATAGAGATTTTCTGTATTTGTGTTCATTTCAACCCAGTCAAAGCCCCTTTTTGAGTAACACAAAGATAAGAGGAGCCAGATTGGTCTGAATCCACCAAGATACTTTATAAGTGAAGGAAAAAAGGAAGAGAAAGGCAAATAGAACTATCCAGAGCATAGCAAAAGAGACTGCCACGGCTGTCTGTATAGAGCAAACCAGACACCAAAGGCCATCAGCCGAGTGCCTCACGGCCCCCTCTGCCTCGGTTGTTGACATTAGTGAGTGCAAGGTCAGTAAGGAGCGGTGCGTGTTTCTGTGCCTGACTGATCATCATACCATGATATCTTACACAAGACCTCTAATTGTACACATTTACACTGAACTGTGTAACAGTGAAGAGTCGCTGTGTTTTCTCCCCCCAAAATCACAAAAATAATATAGATACACAGAAAGGGGGGTGCTCAAATAAATTCTGTCAACACTACCAACGATTCTTAGGAATGTTACACGAGAAGTTCTTTGTAGTATCCTTATGCTCTTTCTGCAGTGTTGGATTTTTACCAAGTGAACCATTCACCAACGGAAGAGGAAAGTGAGCCCATCCATGCTTGGTTAACTCGCTTGGACTCACTCCTTCCATCACACTGCGAGCCTGCTCATTCGGTGTGTGCTCTTGTCTCTCTATTTACATAACTTTGCTTTTTTGCTAACTGCAGTGTCTATTTTTATCTCCAAGTTTCTATATATTTCCCATTCACAAGAATATGCATTCTGCAGTGGCATGAAAAAAAATGTTCCCCCTCCGACTCATGTTTTTGAGCACTTGTTCCCATGTTGGTAGTGCTATTAGGGGAGGTTTAGGTGACCTAACTGGGGGAGGCAGGTCACTGGCGCTGCTTTTGTCCAAACCTTAGCGTTCTGGGGTCCAGCATGCCATTTCAGTGGATGTTTGTAATAAATACATAATGATTGTACACACAAAGAGCCAAATGTATAGCCAACCAGAGCAGACCGCACCACTAAACAGAGGAGGTAAAATTTACGAAGGGATTGGGGCATGCAACGTCAACCCTGAACCTCCACACACTTTGCTCACACCAATAGCATTGGCCCAGAGTGAACCCTTTCCTGTGCCCACAATATTTGTCTTTTCAAAATAAAAGTATAGAAGAAAGATGCAATCCACTCTGATGGTGAGTCTAGTTGGTGTGGGGATGCTCAAGAGGAAGCTCACAAAGACCCAGCCTGCGCTTACTGACTGGGCTAATCAGTACAATCCACCAGGGGGAGACGTTGGGGAAGCTTCAGGATGAAGGCAGCCTGCCGCTGACTGATAGGAATAAAACTCAGCCACCAGCGGTTCTTGACCTAGTATCCAGTCTGCACAAACAGGGTAGTTGTCCCAGCCAAACCAAAGAAAATTAAGTGGAGTGCATCTCAATAAATTAAATGGGATTAAAACAAAAGGCACAGAATGCTGCAGCAATCTCTAATTTGGGGGCATAAAAGAAAAGGGAGAGGGGATCTTAATGGAGCTCCCACAGCCATTAGACGTAGGAAAAACCATTTCCATAAATTATGGAAATGGGTGCTGGTCTCAAGTGCGTCCCATTTTCATATTGTTTTTCAGACTTAATGACATAGGCTATTTTTGTAACATCTGTTTTTGGGGACCCCCCCTTTCCTCCCACACTTCATTAGAAATTCTGCCGCTATCCTTTATGAGTCGCTCCTGCTGGGAGATGGATGGTGTGCCATTGTGTTACTGTGAAGACCATGATATGGAGTCGAAACAGCTTTTCGCAGAGTGTTCTAGTGTAGTTTTAGACAAGTGATTGGATGGCGCAATACTCAGACCAGCATGCTTCATAGAGGGGCATGCATGCCACACTAAGCAGAGGCGGGAGGTTAACTTCCTCAGTTTCCGGGAACGGGGATTCGCTGTGTTGACCATTTCCAAGCCAAGCAGCGGTGTTCACTTCAAGGTCGAAGGCAGACTGTACTTGAGAAATTCAAAGAAAATTCTAAACTTATTGCCCATGGCAACGACACTGAGCATCTTCAAGCAACAGCGCAGACAGAAATTAAACCCCAGCCGTCAAATGTGGCAAAGCCGAATAAACAGAAACTGGCCATCCTCCAAGACCGTGGATTCTGTGAAGGTGGGCCTCCAGGGAAAGGCCACTAATGACAGTGTCAGGCAGTGAACTTCAAACTGTTCTTGGGCTGAGAAGAAATGGAAGGAAGGGAAGGGAATGGGGATGCAGAAAGCAAAGTCGTCTAGGGAGCCCGGGTGAGGAGAAGTGCTGTGTGTGCCCTGATGCCATTCTGCCTTCCCACTGGGTAGTGTGTAGGCTGCACCCCGTGACTAGTCCTCCCACTCAGTCCTCTGGGAATGAGCACTCACTCCAGCACACTGGCCACTGGTAATCAGGAAAGAGTCCCTGTAGAATCACAAAGAAAACAGCAGGTGAGATACGCTTGCATGTCTTCATTTTGTGATATTTTTTAAAGTCTATATTTCCATAGGAATCTTTTATGCCTTCCCGTCATTACCTGTGAAGATCAGTTTTTCGTGGTGTATTGCACAGATCTAAACTTCAAAAGGAAGACTCTGGTTTTTTGAATTCTAAAAATGTGAGACCCTTGAACTGCTGGCTATATAACATTTAAAATAGGGTTGGAATCCACCCTTCTGTCCTGTGCCTTATCTGTCTGCTTCTGCCTCCTTTCCACATGTTTGTTCAACTCAGTACTCATTGCTTGTGCACATGGCAACACACACACACACACACACACACACACACACACACTTCATCCCCATCTCTCCCTGTCTGGTATTTCACAATGTCCCCACTTGGACAGCTGGTTTGAATGATCATGGAAGGTACTAATTTCTGAGGGGGCTTCAGTAAGACAAAAGAGATCGGACATTAAGTCTGTCAGTTTTAATTCTATTCTTACCATCTTGTCCTTCTAACCTGGACACCCAAACTTTGTCTCCCCTTAAAGATGGCCCTTCCCTAGGAGAGGGGGTGCCTAGTCACAGTGTAACTTGATGTGCCATGACCGGCTGGCATACATGGGAGGCCTGCCCTTTTCTGAAGAGAAAGGGGAAGGAGAGGATGGGGAGGAGAGAAGGGAGGGAAATTGTGATTGGGATGGAAATTAATTAATTTTTTCAAAATGGCCCTTACTGTGGACACAGGCAGCTCAAAAGGGAAGTAGCTGTTTACAGGCTGCAGCAGATCAGATGTGCCAGACAACAATTGACACGGCTGCCTCCTCGTTTCATTTGATCCAGGCATGTGCTGAGTTAAGTGGCTCTGGTTCCATCTCCAGGTCAGCCAGAAAGCCCACGCTGGGCAGAAGCACCAGGAACGACCGAGGTCACTGAAGTCTAATGTTCTCAGCGATCTTGGAAGCAGTGTCAGCCGGTTAGAGCCTCTGCTACTTAACATGAGGAGTAGCTGGAGCCGCCTCCCCTTCCTAGGGGCTGTCACTCTCTAAAAGCGTTGGCAAATCAAATGCTTAGTGCTAAATAGCTACCTGAGATGTTGCACTGAACAGCACCATCACAAACGGGGTCAACAGGCCTTCTGTCACAGAACCATCTGAAAATTAGAAAATAAGGAAAATGAACAACCACTAGCAGTTCCTAGTCCAGTAAGTGGTCAATAAATCCTCAAAATGAGTGTGCATGGCTGTGTGTGTGTGTGTGTGTGTGTGTGTGTGTGTGTGTGTGTCTTGCTAACAACATTACTCTCTTTTCTTCTGAGACATCTTTAAACACTGATTGCAGAAATGCTGTGTTCTCCAGGAGAAACACCACATACACACACACACACACACACACACACACACACACACACACACACACACATTTCCTCCTGCAGTCCACAAATTCCTTCGAGTACTGACAAACCTGGACCTCCTGCCCTGATTCCTGAGCAGAAGATTCTGAACAAACTGTGCCCACACTGGGGCTGGGGCCCACAGAGGCAGTAGTGGTCCCTTGCAGATGTCCAGGAACTTTAATCTCTCTGAAGTTTAGCAGGCTATCTGGTTTAAAGGTAACTAACAAACAACAACAACAACAACAAAAAACCCAGCATCCTTCTTTGCAACTAAGATGCCTTTTGACTACAGTTGGGAGATCCTGGGACACACATTGATGTAGATGGATCCACTACTGACCTTTGACTTTGAGTAGCAACTACCTCAAAGGTACCCCTTCAGTGGCTGCCCCTGCATCCCTACCTCACCAGCAGTCATTAGTAACATCTGCCAATATCATTAAGAGGTCTTAGGCTCTGTTTTGTTAACTTGTTTCCATGAATTGATACCATGAGGTTCTCTTAAGCAATTGCTTTGATTCACTCGGCAGATAGTGTCTGGAAGCAAGAAACAATTAATGTGAAAGTAAGCACACCCCTTTCCTCCCTTGACTCGGGCTTATGCACTTGTTTTAAAGAGATACCAAGAAGGGTTTTTAGGAAGACTGGTGCTTGGATCTGCCTTGAGGCATTGGAATTTAATTGAGTAAGATGGAAACTTGTGGTCTGCGGTCAGCAGTGATGTTTGGGAAGTGTATGGAACCTTCAGGAGGTGGAACGTTTCTGGAGGAAGTATGACACTGGGGACAAACTTTGGGGGTTTATAGTCTTGCTCCACTTCCTGTTCTTTCTCTCTGCTTCCTGTGTATGTGTATGAAAATGTTCCCAGTCTCCTATTCCTGCCCACATGCCATGCCATCCCTCCCATGATCAACTCTATGCCTCTGGAACTACAGCTAAAATAAACGTTTAAAGAAAAGAAAAGAAAAATGAGCAAACAAGCAAACAACACGGTTGAGCCTAAGTGTGAGCATATTTTAAAGCCTGTGAAATGAACATAACAGGAAGTTAGTTCTATCTCAGATGAGGCTGGGATGATCTGGGTGGTAGTGAATCTTCACAAGTGCAATAGGTGACCTGCTGATGTCATCTCCAGGTCATCACGTGACCTGGTTTGGAAACAAGATTGTTGCAGATGTAATTAGGTAAGACAATGTCATAGTGGAGTAGGGTGGCCCCTGACACAATATGAATGTGTTTTGTAAAGGGGAACTCAGAAGTTTGTACCTGGAGAATGCAAGATGAAAATGAGCACAGAGAATAAATTCGAAGCCAAAGAAAAACAAGGTTTGCCAGCAAAACCCCCAGAAGCTAATGAGTGTCAAAACATTGCCCATGTCTTCTGGAAGCACTGGTCTTGCTGACAACTTGGCTTCAGACTCTAAGCTCCAGAACCTAAGAACAACACTATAGTTTAGCAACCCATTTGGCGGTGATTCCTTACACAGTCCCAGAAAACTGATGTGGCAAACATAGCTTGAATTCGCAGGACATGAGCATGGAAAGCACACAAGACACAGTTATGTCTTCTTTTCAGCACAAGGAAGGTATGGAGAGTGTGCCAACAGTTCCCAAAATAAGAGGGGGCTTCCTTCTTAAGCTAACCTGGTAATTTTATCTACATAATCAAATCAGTTTGCATTACAGATGGGCAAAATACAGGGAGGGTGAAACTTCAAGCAGGAAACCTGCAGGGACCCTTCTGGCCCCTGATTTGAATGTGTAAATAGCATGGGGAACTGTGTGTTTAACTAATTCATAGTCATAAAGGTTGACCGTGCAAAATTTGCAATGCAAAATCTTCTAGCTCCAGATGCCGAGTTTATAAGAATTTTTATTGCTTTATAAATGAGAATCCTACAAAGATTCCACAAGATCCAATATTATCAGATCTATTTCATCTCAGAAACAATTCAAAATCATATTTTAGATCAATTCGTGCATGAAAGAAAGGTGATTTTATGTCATTTCTAAAACAACCAGTGGCCTTCCACGAGTCTCTCTTGTTATTGTTAGCATTTAACACATTTCAACTGTCTTTGAATAAAACAGTAACTACCTTGGGAAAACTAAAGTATTTTCCTCAAAATGGAGATTAACATTTCACAGTAGTTGCACTTACTATTTGAAATGGATTTTATCATATGCTGACACACATAATAAATTAAATATTGAAATCCAAATGACTTTATTTTACGATATCTGCTTCTCAGATTTTTTTCTAAGCATATTATTTGAGGGAAGGAAGGTACTAGAAGAGTAAAGAAATAGGTGAGGCCATTTCAAAACACAGGCAAGTGGATGAGGAGATGCTCCAGGTAGCCAAGTGCTTGCTAGAGAAGCCTGAGGGTCTGAGGTCAACTCCCCAGGACCCATGTGAAAAAATAGCCATGTTCATGGTACAAGCCTAGCATGGGGCAGAAACTTCTGAAAAGATGATTCCTAAGGTAGGAGAGGGTGGGAGGATGTGGAGAACCAACCTTGTGGCCCAGTTTAAGCTGTATTGAGGGCATTGAGCCTCCTGAGTAGCACAGTCTAAGAGGCAGTGGTTTAGGTCAGAGTGCCAAAAGTCCTGCAGAGTCTTGGTCAAGATGTCAATCATACATCACAACCTGTGTGGTTACTAGGGTTTTAGTACTCTTTGACTCATTTGTATTTATACATTTGAATTTAGACTATATTAATGTAGTAATATCACATTTCTCTATATATTTCTTTGCATGTTAGAATTTTTGTTTTCTAGTCTACCATATGTACTCATCTAAATGAACAAATATTGATGAATTTATTCTTCTGTATTTACTCATTTCCTTATCATCTCCCTCAATTAATGCATTTTTGGGGTAAGTGATGAACAACTCTCACATGTGTAGAACTTACTGCCTTGATGTGGAACTTAGAATCTAAAGGTCAAAGCCATAAGCATCTCTGTAGACCACCCATGGAGATGCAGGATTCCATCTGGGAGAGATGGCATATTTCAGGGAAGAGCAATAAGTTTAACATCAGACTTTCTTCAGACTTAGGGTCTCTGCCTTCCTGTGTTATCACTTTCTTTAGTCTGTGACTATTAATTAACTGCATCCAATATGATTCTACTGTTGATCTCATTTCTTGGCCACATTTTAGCGATTCTTACCTCAGCTCTGAAGCTGGTTTCCTACACTCAGAGAATATTCTAATTCCTCCAGTGGGTGACCTCCCATGGTTTGTACATTCCACATCTCTTCATAAATGGCCTTCTCTGCACAAAGTGCTGGAGTACACATTAGAATGTAGTAAGCTAGACCCAATGTGACCACGGCTTTCAAGAAGTGCATGGCCTACTAAGGAGCTGAGATATCATTCACAAAAGTACAATTTAAGGCAGTGAGTGTTAAGTTGCTAAGGAGACATGAAGCAATGACCTGTAATTTGAAAGAATATGGAGGATTAAAGTAAAAGCCCAGTGTGTTGTTGACTGTCTTCTTGCATCTGCTCCTTGTCTTTCTTATCCATAGGCCCAAGCATAGTTTGAGGATCTCTGTAGCTCTGAAAAATGATCTCATCTTCAGAGCCCTTGGGGTAAAACACATGGTCAGCCCATCCATGCTGACTGTGCCATGCATGCAGGCATGAGTGATGTCTGAGGGCAGTTGAGGATGGGGGGATTAGCCACCTAAGGCCAACCAGGACATCTGAAAATGCTGGGACAGGTTCAGTTTGTTTCTACTCAGTGGGAATAAAAAGTTCTACAGTTGTTGGCCATGGTCTTGGGAAATGGGGAGAGCCTTATAAGGAAATTATCATACAAAAAAAGGAAATTCTGTGCCCCCCATAGGGCTACAGATAGAGCTGAATACAGCTCCATTTTCCTTCTGAATTGCTCACCTGCTCAGTTACTGAAGCCATGCAAGGAAAACTTTCCAATAAAGGTCAGTAGTAAATGGTTTGGGATTTTCTATCACATGATGTGTGTGTATTGTAATTATTCAACTCAACCATTACCTGAATAAACCCACCATAGAAAATACATAAAGAATGCAACTGGTTATGTTTCAATAAAACTTTATTGATGATCATTGGAGTCTGTATTGTTTGTGATTTTCATGAGTCATGAAACATTGTCTCTTTCTGCCTTTTTTTAGTTTTTAAAAATTTGAAAACTAAGTTTGGGTCATAGACTTTACAAAAATGGACATGAGCTAGATTTGTCTTGTGAGCCTTAGTCCACTGACCTTTGATCTAAGGCAATGCATTCCTATTTCTGTTTTCACAGGAAGGGTTTTGTCTTGAATTACTGAAAACTTAAATATTGTAATGATAATGAAGACTTAATAAAAAAGAGAATATTTAAATGGGATTTCAGGGATCTGCTGGTTTGGGATATTTAAATACAAATGAAAGGAATATATATGAAATAATGATGAAATAAGAGAATGGTCATGTTGTATGTTGAATGTATTTTCCAGATGACATGATGTAAGACTACATTAGTCATACTTCTCCAGAAAGACATAATCAATAGGTCTACCTGTAATTAGAAGGGGTGGGTTATCAAGTTGGTTCATATGGTCTCAGGGGAGGAAAACTCTCATCAAGGTCTTCTGTGTGCCAAGAGGCCAGGAAAGTTGCAGTTCCTAAGTCAAAGAAGCCAGATCCCAAAGAAAACACTCATGTGCAGTTCTCTTGGCTGAGGCTAAGAACCCACAAGCCCCAGTGATGTCAGAATCTGCAGGTGAAAGCCAAAGGGGATGATAGCAGAGAATTTACCTACTCAGGAAAACTCATGACAGGCAGTGAGTGGCTCTCCCTTTCTGCCTTTTCCTTCTATTTGGCTCTAGTCTGTCACCCACACCCAGCTGTGTCATCCCATTAAGTTCAGAGACACACTTGCCAGCCTTCCTTGGAATTAAACTCACAGATGCATTCGGATGAGAGCCTCACCAATTCTCTACACTTCCTGGAGTCCAGGAGACAGTCCAAATCAGCTATCTCAGTGACCATAAAACTTGGGAAAAGCACTGACTCCTGCCTCTTGGAAATCCATTGTCCTAACATTTTACATGTAGGATGGACATATTGCATGTTCTACGCTTTGCTCTGGGTGGAACTTCTTTGAGGAAGCAAGCATGGAAGTAGGAGGTCAGAGAGAGAGAAGAAACCAAGAAACAGAGGAATCTCCTTTCATGAGGAGAGAGAGATGGCAAAGAAAAGAATGCGGTGGGCATTGTGGACAAAAGGGGAGACATGAGCAGCAGATGAAGGTGAGGTAACTATGGCAACAGAAGAGGAAGATAAGAGGTGGGATGAAGAGTGAGAAAAGTCAAGAAGGAATTGGGCACAACAAAGGCTGGCGGCCAGAGAATGAGACAAGGCTGGGCATGTAGAAGGTCACATACTGGTCCTTCCCTCTTCATGAAACGAGGGCAGGAGACAGCGGGCTGAGCAGGGCCGTGGAAAGGATGTGGCACGAGGGGATCCACATTGGGGTAAGCACAGCATCTTTCTGTGGCGGTTTCAGCAAGGGTCTCAGCCCTCACAGCCATGCAATGGTGCCATTCCCCACCGGCAAACATATCTCACTAGACAAAAACGCCAGTGTGTCTTCTGTACAGTAATGCTCAGTAGATGTTAGCTAACCTCTCTCCCTGCCTTCCTTCTTTCCTTCCATCCACATCCATTTGGCCATTTCCTTGTTTTCTTTTTCACATTCAGTCTCTTCCTCTGTAGAGAGAAAAGGGTCTGGGAAAGCCCCAGTTAGCACGGAGAGATCGATGGTGTCTGCTTCGTATCGCATCTTTCGAGGACACTCGTGTGTCCCCAGTTCTCTCCCTTCATGTTTGTTCGTTTTGCAGGGTTGGTGTTCTGGTGTCCATGTTGTTTGCTTTTTTTTTCTTTGAGAGCAGTTTCTGTTTAGGTCTTTTTGAATTTTGTTTGCTGGCTTTGTTTTGTTGAGACAGGGTCTCCTGAAACAGAGGCTGTCCTTACTCTCTCTAGATAGCTGAAGGTGACCTTGAACTTATCATCCTCCTTCCTCTCCCTAGGATCATAGATAGTTGCCAGCACAATCCTGTTATGTGGTACTTGGAATCTAGCCCTTGTGCATGCCAGGCAGTCACATGACCCACTGAGCTACCACCCCAGCCCGCTTCATGTTCTTCATCTAATTAGCCAAGACAAGGTCAGTTTCCTACTAAGTAAAACTCCAAACTGTAAAAAAAAGCAGTTGTGTTTGACTATTCACTGAGAAGGATCCTAAAGGATATCCCAGGCAAATTAATACCCATCCCTTCTTAAAGACTTCCAGAAAGGGGTTGATTAATAATTCATCATGGTATTTAATGGCTGTCTATATAAGAAATGTTTCTATTAGACCCTGAGTTCCATGCCATGAAGCAAGGTCTTCTGAAGAGCTGCGGCTAGTTATCATGACACCAATTACTACTGAGGACATTTTGCCTATCATCATTTGTCACATGTAGCCAGCAGAGTTCATATATGAATGAGCTTTATCTACAAATTGTGTCTAGTCTCTCAGAAAAGGTAGTAGACAAAGTCTGTGTCGTTAGCATTTAACTGTTGTGTGAGGTGGGTGGAAGCCCTTTCTCAAGTGAGCTGAGAGCCAACAGCTCATTGGCATCATTCCAAATGAAGACAATACAGAATGATATTTCCCAGATTGACTGCAGATTTGCTATTTGCCAAATCATCTCCTTGTCCACCAGGCCACTCTGAAGCTCTTCTCTGTATCATCAGATGAAGAATGAAATAAAAGGAATCAGCTAGTCTGCCATGTGCAGTCTAGCTTGGGAGGGTATCAATTCTTCTTTTGAAGATAAAGCATCAGAGATGTGTGAGTTCAACATGTTTTCTCAAGCTACTATTATCACAGAGCAGGAACAACACATGGTCTACTTTCTTTGTGAGATGGATCCAGGCTCCAAGATTTTCCTGGATCTCACACAACGAGCCCTCAGTTTTGGTTCACTAAAATGTCGTAACCACAATTTGAAATACAGTGACCATGTTTTGAAATACCAGCGGCATTCTCTGCAGAAAGAAATTCTGAGGACAGAACACCCTTCACATTCCCCTCTTCATCCCAATAGATCACAGAGCAAGGCTGCCAGTGCTGTTGGTGCATCAGCCTCTATCACTCTATAAGCTTTGTAAATTGGTTCAGGTTCTTTTATAATGTGTCCCTAGGCCGTAAAGCTAGGCCAGGAGCCAGGTTGTGATGTGCAAACTTCTGAATAATCCAATTAGTCCAGATAAAATATGCATTTAAGATATGGCCTCTTAAAACACACTTTAAAAAAAACTGAACAAGCAAATATAAAATTCAGCCTTTGTGATGTAAGCTTAGCATTAAACAAACCACCTGATTTCTTTATGGAAGAGCTTCTGAGAATATGGAGGTAAAGAGGAAGATGAAGACATTGAATTCCAGCAGCACCCCTAGGTAAATTTAAGCAGGGTGACTGGGCACGAGACAGGGTAGGAAGTCCCCCCTTGACCCCCGCCAAGTTATGTGATGTGAGTCAAGCCTGAGCACAGACCTAGAAGCTCATTTGGTCTGCACTCACTGTATGGCAAAGAGGGAGACTGCCCATCCTGTCAGGAACTGAACCCAAGTAACTTCTCAATGGTAATTGCCTCAAATATCTAGAAACCGAGAAGCCAAGGCTAAATCATCTCAATTGATATTCTTTCCAAAATGGGGTCCCAGTGACAGCTGAACAAGAGAAATTTGCCCAGAAACCACATATTTTATTTTGCCGTTGTGGTGTTGAACTAGTCAGTTAAATCACAATTTCCAGGCTTGCGTCTGTATTGCAGTTTTCTGTGACTTTACACTGCTTGAATATTCTTTGCTCTCCTTAGGAGAAAAGCATTAAGTTTGAAGGCTATCGCTAGTACTCTGTTAGAGTCTGTGTTTCTGGATGGTCTCTGGATGGCCCCAGGAGGAAGTATTCTAGGTAAGTGGATTGAGTGCTGCCTTAAAAGTCCAGTTGGAATCCCCTGAAGTCAAGGTGACATCCACAAAGTCAATTAAACAAAGGGAAAGTTGGTACTCCTCTGTCAGAGCCTGTGGACAGAGATAGAAAGCACTGTGCTTCTTAGATTCCATAAGCAAGAGGCTCAGTCTGGGAGAAGACAGTCCTATTGCAAGAGGGCTTTGAGGCCACCCTGAGATACAAGCCCACAAGCTCTTTTTGTGTTCTGTGCTCTAAGCACAGATGACCAAAGCCCTAGATGTGATGTAATGGGTTACTACTGCAGGGCGTAGCAAAGCCCCGTGTACGCCAACCACTTGGGATGCTGAGGCAGGAAGATTCAGTGCCTCTCGGGGATCCACAGGGGGCTCAAAACCAATTCATGTAACTTAATGAGACTTCTTCAACAAGAAAAAAAAAAGAAAAACATTAAAAAGGTTTAGAATATAGCTCAATAGTAGAGCTCTTGCTTAGCACAGCTAAGACCCTTGGTAAAATTTCAGTACCAGGAGAAAAATACTTTTGAGTTGCAGTACTTTACAATGTGATTTAAACTTATCACCTAAATGCTCTAATAAAACCTAATGGTGACATAAACCCCGTAGTTGAATTTAATCATTTTAACGTGCTGCCAATTTCTGGTCTCTTGAGTTTTCAGATAGGCTGAAGGCTGGCCCTTGAGAACAGCCCTTCCAGAAGTGATGAATGGACCCCAGTCTTTGGGAGTGACATGCAGACCCTGGAGCTGCCACATCAACCCAGTCCCACAGAGAGATTGCATACAGGGGTCCTGGAGCAAAGACTTAGGGGACAGGACAACAAGGTTACACAACTGAGCCATCCTCACAGCCCCGCCCACATTTCCTGCTGATCGCTATTTGGACAATGCTTTTAGAATTCCCTCTGGGGTCAAGTCGACTTGGAGGTGGCTTCTGTGCTCCTTTTTGCAGGTACTGTAGAAGTTGAAAGACCAGAGGCTGGTCTGACCCAGGAGGCCCACCAGGGTGATGGTGCTTGGTTAGGGAATGGCTAAATTCCAAAATGTTTCAAAATCTGAAAGCTTAAGTTTGTTTCTAACAACACATAAAAACTAACAAAACTGATTACCCGATCATTAACAGCCTCAGCAAGGGTTTCACATTTTGTTTTAGTATCTGTTAAACTGCTCAGGCACTCTGCATGCCTCTCCTAGAACAGTGCTCCCTAGACTGGTCTTTTCAGGGCTGCACTCTGCATCCAGAGTCCATGAACTCCAAAAGGAGTAACAAGGGGTTTACTGTACCAGCAGGCAGCCATGGGAGTCCCCCTGGGGCTCAGCCTGAAGAGGTCTTGCTTGCATCACCCACCGGGCTTCCTTCTGTGTCTACACACATACACAGTGGGAGAGCTTGTTGCAAAACTCAAGTGGAACAGCCCATGAGGTCCTCTGGTCCCACATACACATGTACACATGCATCTACACACACAGACACCTGGGCATGTATAGACACATGCACACACACAATAACAGTTACGATTTTTACAAAAGTATTAGGAATTTTAAATAAGTTTTGTAATTTTAAATACACTGTAAAAGTAATTATATAAATTTTAAACATTGGAATTGTTATTTGCATTTGGATTTTCAAAAGTGTTAGAAGTTCACAGAATAGGCAAGAACGGTGTAAGACAAGTTCTAAAACCGGGAGATCTCCTGTCAGCTGCAGGGTCTACGCTGGCCCACCTTTCCCAACATGCATTACTGAATCAGGAATATGGTGGATGTCCTGCCTCAGCATCTCCCTTTAGACTTTCCCATACATTGGCTGCTAGAAAGTTTCTTCAAACCTCTCCATCAACTACCAGTTACAAGTGCTTTCACGGTGTAATTGAAACTTACGACCTATGTGTTTTATTAAAGCCCAATAGTGATAAAAAAAAAATTTAAAAAATTATAAAAAAAAACCCCTCACAGTTGAGTTGAAGCATCCCTCCTGATTGCCAGGCCAAGCCAGCCCTGGGCTAGGGCTGTTCTTAGGGATTCTCCTTCCCGGCATGATCTTCCAGAGCAAAGTCTCATGTTCCATGACCCCCCCTGTTCTACCCTGCGGCCCCCAGCCCATCTCTGGCCCTCCCTTTGAGTCAGCTGATGGAGGATCCTTCTTTCAAGCAGCCTCCCCCTTCTGACCTTCAAGGCCCAGCTCTAAGCTCCCCATTCCTGCTGCGTGAAGCCTTCTTTCTCTGAGCAACCCTTGATTTGCATTGTTCTCCAGTGGCTTTCTCTTAAGAACCTGATTCAGGGGTTTTGTTCCTTTGGTGTACAGTTAGAACATCACGTACAAAGCACTGGTACAGAAAGAAATGGTTCCTGGGCCTGTGGTAACCTAAGAAAATCAGACCATGACTGCTACAACAGAAAATCAGAACAGGTTGCTTCTAGGAAGAACCTACGAGGTTTCTGCTTCAAATAAACATCTGTGCATTCGCCATCCTCTTCCTCACTTTCTATGCACAGCTCAGTGGACACTCAAAATGTCTCAAGCTAAAGAGATCCTCCCGCCCACCCACTCACTTCTAAACTAATCTTACCACTTCCCCGAGTCAGTAAATCTAATTCCCTGCCTGTGAGGACCTCGAAGCTGCCCTTCACTCCCCTTCTTGGTCACCCTTGTCTACCAATCCAACTCTACTTCAAATATCCCAGCTGACCTCAGCTTTGCATCACTCCTGCCCACTGCAGCAGCCAGCATTCCCTCCTCTGGTGTCAATTCACCTCAAGCTGCTTCCCACTCTGTCATCCACTCCTGCCTTCAAGAGACTAGCCTTTTAACATACGGCCAAACTCAATGTCCAGTGGTGCTTGTCTCTCCCCTCCCTCAGGAAGAGCTAAGATCTTCATTTCAATATGCCAGACTGGAGCACAGAGTCAGGCTTCTGTCTGCACTTCCCAAATCACTCCACCCTTGCTCACCCTTTGGCCTCTTCTGTCCCCTACAATAGCAGCAAAGCCCTCCCCTGCCTGCCCTGCTCCTTAAAGAGCCTGTGCCCTCAGCCTTCGGTTCATCCTTCTGTTCTATTGGAGCACTGCACACTGAACTGTACCCACTCAACATTTCCTACCCTCGACCAGGTTTGGTCACATCCATCGGGCATATCACTGTTTGCCCTGCTCATGTTCTGTGCCTGTGCCCATGTCTATGGCTGTACCCAGATGCTATACACAGACAGGTGCGCTGCTATAATGAAAGTATGTATGTGTAGTATTTATCAAACACACTTTTGTTGTATTCCCCCACCCCCCAAAATGTAACTCCATAAGGAGTCTTTGGTTTTATTGTTGTTGCTATTGTTTATTTTTAAGCTGCATTCATTCTTGGATAGTCTTAGACGTGCACCTAACGTGTTTTCGTCGCTTAGAGCCAGTTCTGAGACACTGCAACCTGTCTGTACTTATTTGGAGAAGGTAGGCAGGAGAGAAGGGAGGAAAGGGAGAGGGGAGGAAAAGGAGGGGAAGGGAAGGTGGGGAGGAGAGGAAGTGGGAAGGGGAGGAAGACAGCTTCCCTCTCCATCAGCACCGAAGCTGGCTCTTTCTATGATATTAGAAAGTACATTTCTGACAAAATAAAAGGTACTTCCAACAGATAGCCAGGTTTCTCGAGCAGCCATTAGGAAGAAAAATCTGTTAGGGAATCATTTGAGGGGCCTCCAGTTTGAGGGAGATTTTAGTTAGAACAGATGGAGATGAAATGCCTGCAGTTGAAAAACAGAGGAATGAGGCGCCCTTAGCGTATTTGCGTGGTGAGCGTCTGGCAAGCCTGGGATGAACACCCACGAACGGACCTGTGCTTGAAAAGCAAAGGCTGCCCCTTGCAAGGGTGAAGAAGACTTAGCCTTGGACAAGTCCCAAGCTTGCTGATGGCATTGCTGGGACCCACCTTAGTGCACGCACCTGGTTAAGATGCCTGTAGAGCTGGGGAGGAAGGCTAATTTGTGAGAGAAAATTCACATTCATCTCAGAAAGCCTTGATCCAGCCCCATGTGCCACTTAGAAATGGGCAGTATTATTCTAAGGACAACTGTTTCTGTAGACACTTTCATGACTGCATATCTGCTTGTGGACTCCTGGAAGTTAAATACCCCACAGTGTCCTCTGGCAGTGGTGACAAAGGCTCTGACTACTCTCTTATAAGTCCATATTGTCCTTTCTTCTAAGCCCAATTAAAACATGTTCCCTAGTGGTATTTCATTGATTTACCATAATATATGCCTAAAACTCAGCCAAGGCATGACTGATTTATAAAACACAATATCCTGTTTATGAACAAAGGTGGCAATAAAGAAAACTGACAAGCTCTGCTGACGGATCATTTTGCTCATGCAATGAAAGACTTTAAATTTTTTCTTCCAACTCTTTTCAAGATTACCAGCATGGTGGTATAATCGATCATATAACGTGTGTCATGAAAGAAGCTGGGGAAGAAATACAACCCTGTGAAAATCACATCAAAACTTAGAATGCCACACAGCTTCTTAAAAGCCCAGAGCTTTCTCCCTTGAGAGATGGAGCACATTCTACAAGCTGAGACAAAAAAGATGGAGTCATGTCAGGGAGAGAGATGGAGAGACTGTATTCCCTTCCTTTCTTGCTTGTTCTTGGGTTTAAATCTAAGGCCTTGTATACATGCAAGGCACGTAATTTGTCACTGAGCTCTTTCTCCATCCCATCCCATCCCATCCCATCCCATCCCATCCCATCCCTCCCCTCCCATCCCCTCCCATCCCATCCCATTCCATCCCATCCCATGTGTTACTGGCTTCTTTTCTATGCATTAATCTCTTAACTATAGGGTAGGAGTGTAGTGGGTAGCCATTCCAGCTGTGACCTGGAAATTCCAACCCCCATTGAGGCTTTGGTAACAGTCACGCCTACAAGGCAGGGCCGAGAGAGGATGCTGAAGACCCGAGTTCCAGATGTGGGGGCTCTCTTGGTTCCTGGACGCTGGACGCTGGAGGTAAACTGAGCAGAGTTCTCCAGAGAACACTGCCAGACTGTGACACACCTTTCCCAGCCCCTGCAACCTAACTACCCATTCATTTGTAAGTTATGCTGCTAAATAAACCTCCCTTTTAACTACGTGGAGTGGCCTTAATAATTTCACCAATATAGGAGGGCTCCATTGTCAATTTGGGATCATAACAGATACTCAAGGAGCAAAAGCACTGGCTGGTTTTGTCCTAAGGAATGATTTCCATATTCCATTTTACCTTTGCTCAAGGTCTCTAATCTTGCTTCACTTCACTATCCACAGGACTGCTGTGTGCAGCTAAATGGTAGAGTGTGCATTGACACATGGAGGAGGCCAAGAATTATGACTCCCCCTGCTTGTACCAAGCCCTGGTGTATGTGGTAAGTGAACTTCTGTCATAGACAGAGCTGGGTCTGGTAAAAGGAAAGAATATGCAATGTGTCACCCTCTCTGACTGGCATCGCAGTGTTAGACAGGCCAGACACCATTGACCTGCCCCTTCCCAGCTCTTTCCCATGCCATGCTTTGCTCTTCAGTGGGTGCAGAATAGCTGTTCAATTCTAAAAATGTCAGCTCTGCTGGCTGTTGCCTGTGTTCTAATGGGTACTGGATTATAGGCTCTCTGCTGTAATGATGAACTTCCTTACCAATTTTCATCCCTCTGTCTTCTCTTAACTAATGCAAAAGAAATTTCTTTTGAGAAGCTATCTTGGACCACCAATTATAGGACACCATTTGCAGAATGTTGATGACCCATTCCTTCCAGGTTGGTAGAGGAAGAGAATTCACTTGTCTTTCTCCAGAAGACTGAGTTACTTGCTCACTATCTCTACTCCAGTCTCCTTCACCAAGGTTAGATGGTTAACAGGGAATGGGTCCTCACATTGTGTGGCTCTATAGTGGCATCCCTCTTCCAGAGCTACAGACTTAGGCCTTTGTGGTGGTATTGTATTCCCCAAAATATTGTGCACTCTAATAAACTTATCTGGGGTCAGAGAATAGAACAGCCACAATATTAAACATAGAGGTTAGACAGTGGTAGCACATGCCTTTAATCCTAGCATTCCAGAGGCAGAGATCTGCCTGGATCTCTGTCAGTTCAAGGCCACACTGGAAACTGCCAGGAATCATGACTCACACCTTTAATCACAGGAAGTGATGGCAGGAAGCAGAAACATATTTAAGGCGTGAAGACCAGGAACTAGGCCTGGTTAAGCTTTTAGGCTTTTGAGCAGCAGTTCAGCTGAGATCCATTTGGGTAAGGACTCAGAGGCTTTCAGTCTGAGGAAACAGGATCAACTGAGGAATTGCCAAAGTGAGGTAGCTGTGGCTGGTTCTGTCTCTCTGATCCTTCAGCATTCACCCCATACCTGGTTCTGGGTTTGTTTTTATTAATAGGACATTTTAAGATTCGTGCTACAGGCCTGCTCAATGGCCTCAGGGAGGACCCAGGTTTACCCTTAGACTCCTGTTTCCCCAAGATGTTCTGCCTGCCTCTTGTTCTGTAAGGCAGAGAATAGAAGGCACTTAAAAAGTCTCCAGCCTTGAGACACAGAGTCCCTCTACAGGGCAGTTTTCTCAGCCATCATTGTTCAGCCTGAGCAGGTCTGTTTCTGTTCATGCCCAGGTATACACATCAGCAAAAAAGGGAAGCAAAAACTATCTGCTCTGTGCCATCATTGATTCATAAGTCTTGGTGCCACCATCAGTAAGATGGCAATATCTCTATGTAATTCATTGAGTCTTTGATGTGTAAATGAGTCTGTAAATACTGAAGAATTATTAACCTGGCCATTATTAATGGCTTAAGTGTTTGGAATTACTGTCATGTTAAAAAACGATATGCCTAATATTCTGCATCTGTGGTTGTTATTCAAAGAATTCAGAACGTGGAAGAGATCTGACATGGCTGCTGAGCCTGCTCACTCCTGTCCACCTTGCTGTGAAACTAGGTACAGAACATTTCAGTCCACTGGAGTGGGAAAGTCCAGGGGAAGAGGCTGCGGTTGTGCTGAGCGAAAGGGAAGGAAGAGAAACGCAGGCAGTCAAGTGTGGAGCCAGAACCAGCTCCAGCACCATGTGTTTGCCGGCTGTGCCTACCCACGGTTACCTCCACACCTCAGAGAATCCTTCCGAAGAATCCTGAACACTAAGTAACCAAGGGCAGCTGGGACAGTTAGATTGGGTTGGACTGCTTAGCTGCCCTGACACTGAATCAAATTGTGGTTTGCAATGGCCTCGGGATTTCTTGGAAGCATCTTAAAATGCAGATTCTCAAGCTGTGTGGGGACACATGCTTAGTGTTCCAAAACTCTGAAGGAACAGGCAGGAAGATCAAGAGATCAAGATTAGCCTCAGCTAAGCATCTAGTCTGAGGCCAGCCCAGGCAACATGAGACACTCTCTCAAAAATGCTGATTCTTAGGCCACATCCAAGACCTATAAAGGTAGAAACCCTCAGGAAGGGGGAAGGACCCAGCAGTCTGTATCAACAAACCTCCCATGAGACTTTCAGAGACACAAAGTTTGAGAGCTTCTCTGGCCCTTGGGTCCAGCCTGGCCTGCCACTTGATCTATTTGAATAAAGTTGGGATATAAGAAAATAATAATATTCATTTCTATACTGTCTGTGTCTATTGTCATAGAAACAGGAAAGATAAACCATGGCAACAGAAGCCAGGTGGCCTGGAAAGATTACCTGCAGCATCTGACCCTTTAGAGGTCTCATGCTGGTCCCTGCTCTGAAGCATGCACTAACTACACAATGTTGCTGGGGTCTATGACCTCTTTGGAGCATCTCCCCCAACACCCCGCCTTCTTGTCCAGCTGGGCTTCTCCCCCTAAGCCCAGGCTCACAGCCATCTCCTGTCCTAAACTCCTGCTGATTTTCTTCCCCTTCCTCTACCCAGCACTGTGCCTGAATGACCTCTAGAGGTACATAGCAAATACCTACTAATTGCAAAAGATAGATAAATGATTGAAATGCAGGGGGGGGTAATTTAGATCTTCATTGGTGTGGAAACTTCTGATAGGTAATACTCACTGTTATTAATGACCTAGTTCCAGGTGGCATTTCAGCAGACATTTAAAAGAAATACGATGAGCCAGGGCTTCCCCCATCTCTTCCTCATTTCGCTGCATGTGTTGCAGCAGCTGTGTGTATATCTATCCATAGTGCTGGTAAAGATGTGCACATCATACATACTTCATGTCAATAGGGAGAAGTCCTGCATGGTCAGCTCTGCACTCTAACACTATGCCCAAAACCCAATCCATGTGAATCCAGTACCATTAGATCCCAATATCTACTCAGGGATGTTATGGCTTCCACAGATAAAACTGACTTGAATGCATATTTATCTGGGCTTTTGTACAAAACCCATGCAGCTTTAAAAGCTAGTATGAGGTAATCAGATAGGAGCACCAAATGGCAAGGAGCCTTAACAAATTGCTCTGAACCCAGTTCAAAGAATCACATAGAAGTTTGTGCGTGCAGGGGGCACATCTTTCGTACACTGTGATCTAAGGACCAGAACTTCAGTGGTGGGAGTTGCCAAGACTCATCTCTTCTGACACATTATACATTTTGATCATAAATGTGTAATGTTTGGTTAAAAATAACTGTGATCAATGCAGTAGCTGTGTATTATACAGAAGCTCCATATACACTGATGAACAGCCACACTCTATTGCTCTATAGAGCAAACCCTGGCCTTTCCCAGGTCTTTCCTCTGAGTCCAAGGGACAAGAGACTGAGAGCGCTGAGGACAGCCTGTGTTCTCAGTCCTTGCTAGTCCTCACACTATGAATCTGGACTGTTCTATGATCCATTTTACCCAAAATAGTGTTTTCAAGGTGATGTTATCCAACTCTGACCTTAATCTTGAGAAATTCAAGAAGATTTCAGTTTTGCTCACAGGACCCCTGAGATGCCACATAAGAAGGAGCTGTCCTCCATCAGAGGCTCTGGAGAAAGTCAGGACAGCAAGGTGACCATCCTATGAACATTTATATACTTCCTGTACAAGTCCACCAAGATGTCCTCCTGTGCTGAGCATCCTTTATATGTGACCGATTCCCTCCTGGACCCACAGGTGACATCTGGTTACCCTAAGTGCCTTTAGCAATCATAATGTCAGGTCAGTTTGACCACATTCCTCTATCATTGATGTCATGTCATTGAGCTTTTCTGTCCCTTGACCCTTTCTCCCACTGCTCCTTGGGTATATCCCCACTCCCCATGCTTAGTTTGGATCACGGCTAATTTCTCTCCTCCATTATATGAGCCCTTTGTTGTGGTCCTTAAATCTATTTATATCCTTAATACAATCTTCCTGTTTCATTCTTCCAATGTATGATTGAATAATTTTTCTTTACCAGACGCTGACCTCTGGAGCTTACAGGAAAGGCTAACAAAGTCAGCCATCCTGTTTCCAGAGAGCCACCAATGTCTCCAGTCTCTGTCCAGGTGGCAGTGTGCTCCCAGCTAGCTCAGAAGAGCCACCAGGAGAGCCTGCTTTGGTCTAGTCACAACAGAGATCCGTGGAATACCATAACCTTCATTTTAGCGATTCCCGTAGAAACTTGAGGCCAAACCCTGCATACAGCTGGCTTGTAGGTGATGGAATCGCAGGGAAATATTGTCTTCAGGATATCTGATGGTGCTACAGGACAACATAATGTAAAAGGAAGTTACCACAAAACATTTCTGTGGCAGGCAGAAGCTGGCCTTGGTCTTCTCAAACCAAGCCACTCTCTCTGAGACAGACCGCAGAAATCTGAACCTCAGCTGCTGAACAACTTTCTCCTGAATATCAGTCTACTGGTGAAACCCTATATACACCAAACCAGTAGACACTTGATCATATCATTGAATGTTTACTCAATACTGTGAGCGCACAGCTCTCGATCACATTCCACATTAATAAAATATATCTTGACTATCACTGCAATATGCATGGTTGACTAACATGTAGTCCATGTCACTATCACCTGTGTGTGTTGTATAGACACTGTTTTATGGATATTTTTGCTGTGTGGACAGTGTTGTATGGATGTTTTGTGTGTTCTGTAAAATAAATGAAATAAAAGACAGAAAGGACATTAGTAAAAGTTCTGACAGTTTCTTCCTGTACCCGCCACACCATCCAACCCCTTCATTTTGGAGAGCATGCCCAGACTGGAGGATCAAGCCTGCTCAACATCATGAACTAGGCACAGCTTCCATGACCAAGGCACTTAGTGGAGACCACAATAGCAGCTTTCTCTCCACTCTGTGCATGTTTAGAGGCTGATAAACTTTGACTTCTTATTTCTTCTCCAATTGCATAAAACAATGAGTCTATAATAACATTTTAAGTCTATCAATTTTGACCATATTCCCTCCTCATTACCCTCAGCTGTCTCCCTTACCCTACCTGCACATTCCTATCTCTTTCTCAAAGAGTCCCCCTTATAATTGTATAATGTGTTCATGTATGTATGCATAGAAAAACAGATTCCACATGTAAGAAAAAACATGTGACATTTGTCTATCTGAATCTGTTTATTTTGCTTAATGAGACAATATGCAATCCCATCCACTTTTCTCATTTTTCTGTACATGGCATTTTGTCCTTATTCACGGCTGAGAAAAACTACTTATATTTGCTAATCCCTTTTTTCTGAACTCAATGTCTTTCTACATCAGAACTCTCGGTCTTTCTCTTGGGACTGCACAGTCTTTGCTCCAGTTAAGATTTTTCCCTCTGACTGCCAGTAGATCACCTTCTGTCAACTGTAACTTTGCAAAACTCTGCAGAAGACTTCCCAGACAGGGTGGAGATGAGGGTCAGGGGGGACATGGGAATTAGGAAAGCCGCAGGGCTTGATGCCGTTGAGAGACAAGAAGAAACCATGATCTGAGTTTAACTCTGCCAGTCATTTCTTTTCTGCTCTTGTCCCTACATTTGAATTCTCAGTCATGCTAACCAGACCGGGAACAGAGGAAGTGCAGAAATGTCCCAGTTTCTAGACATTGTGCTCTGATTTGAATGATCACATATTAAAATGTGGTAAAATAATAAAATTGCCCACTGCCTTCCATGCTCATAGCACTGCCAAAATTCACTCTTCCCCCATTAGGAACCCCAAAAATCTGAACCCTTAGGAAAAGATATCATATTGAACCAAAGACAAATCAAGAAATCATCACCCAACAACATAAAATGATCTTGTGTTTAAACAACATTGAAAACCTATAACAAAGGTACAGAATAATAATACTAACTATAAAATCTCTTGAAATCTATGTGATACCATGAAATCTTGTTTATAAAAATAACAAAAGAATACAATTCACAAGAGTACCAAACCTTCATAAAATAAAACCAAGTGAGAACAAATCTAAGATGTTTTAAAAAGGTGACTCAGCCAGTAAAGAAGCTTGCCGCCAAGTCCCGCTTGTCCTCTGACTTGCACAAATTCATGATGTTGTACATGAAAACATATGTGCACATGTCCACATGCACACACAAATGCATAAAAATGAGAAAAAAGGTGTAAGAAGTCTATTGAAACTTGTAAAAAAGACTTTCAGAGAGAAATAAATGGGCCATCAGTAACTGGAGTCATGTACCATGTGTACAGACTGAATTCTCAAAACATTAAGAAGTCAATTGTCCATAACCAAATTCAATGTAGCTCCAATCAAAAGCCAGCAGAATGTGTATGTACTTATAAGCCAATTTTAAAACTCATAAGGAAATACAAAGAGCTTAGGAGAGTCAAAATGTGTGGGAAAACAATAGAATTGGATTTCCCAAACTAAAGATTTACTGCAAAAGCAAGTCAAGAGAGTATTAGACTAAGAGCATAAGGAAAAGACCAGAGCAAAGACATCATACATATGGATGTTGTTTGCAATAAGATTTCCAATGCAACCCCTAAGGGACTGGGTAATCTTTTTTCATAAAGTAAGTGTGTGTGTGTGTGTGTGTGTGTGTGTGTGTGTGTGTGTGCGTGTGTGTGTTTGTGTAGTATTTGTGTTTATTAATACATGTACATACTATGTGTATGTGTGCAAGGTCAGAAGCTATGGTGATTTGAATGAGAATGGCCTCTATAGACTGAAATATTTGAATGCTTGGCCCCCAGTTGGTGGAACTGTTTGGGAAGGATTAGGAGGTGTGGCCTTGTTAGAGGAGGTGTGTCCGTGGGAGTGAACTGTCTCTCTGCCTTGTACTTTTGGATCATGTGTAAGCTCTCAGCTACTTCCCCAGCATCACGCCTGCTGGTCTGTTGAAATGTTCCCCACCATGGTGATCATGAACTCTAACCATCTGGAACCATGAGCTGCAAATGAAACACTTTCTTTTATAAGTTGCCATGACCATGATGTTTTGTGGTGGTGACTGAAAAGAAACCAAGACAGAAGTGAGTGTCAGGCATCTTTCTCAATTACTCTCAACCTTTATTTCTTGAGACAAAGTCTTTCACGAAGCCTGAAGTTCCCTCAACTTGTCTAGGCTGACTGGCAAATAAGATTCATGGATGCTTTTGTCTCCATCTCTACCTTATCTGCACACACCCAGTGCTGAAGCTGTAGGTGTGCAATGCCAAGCTCAACTTTTAAGGAATATTCTGGGGTTCCAAATTCATGTCTTTATGCTTATGTGGCAGACACTGTGATGATTAAGCCATATCCTCAGCCCCAAAGAAGATAATCTTTGCAACAAATGGTGCTAGACCACATAAACAATTTTTTACATACATTCTTACCTGACTCTTTAAATATAATCAAACTAAAGAATCCACTGATGTGTGAGTTGATAGAGTATTTTTGCAATGAGATACTACTCAGTGATAAAAATAAATCACTGTCCTGTGCTACATATGTGAATTTAAAAGTCCTGGGTTAAGCAAAATAAACATTGTGTACTATAAGATGTCATGGTGTTCATCTACATTATACAAAGCTATGGTCACAGGAAATGCATCTTTACAGTACTGAGATTTTGAGAGAGTGGCTGATTACTATGTCTGAGCAAACATTTGGGGAGTGAAGAAAACATTGTATGCTGTCATTATACTCTTGGTTCAACAGCTGTGTGCTTTGTCAGACTCAGCCCATAATATACTCAACACCTGTGACTTTCTCCACCTCTGAGACAAGAAAAATGATAAGGAACTCATTTTGTCTGTTTTGAAGTCACATTTAGAAGATCTAAACCATCAGCTCCCTATAGTCAACAGTCGTTTCCTCAGAACTTTCTTTCTTGTTTTGGCTGACAGTATGTTTTTATTTTCTTTTACAAGATAATTATCTACTACTTGACTAATTAAATATTAATTTTAAACACTATTATTGTTTTCAATGTACTATAGGTGCCTATGATTATATTTTGTTTGAAATTTAAGCAAGGAGAGCATTCTCCATTTATCTTTATCATCCTCAATAATAAATATGTACCTATGTGACTAATGGGTACGCAAGAGGGTTGTAGAATACAGTGCCACTTGACCCCTGCCTTATGTGAGTTGTCTACCTGCCTTTGTCATCCACAAAAACCAAGGGCACCATAAGGGAGCATCCCCATTGGAGTACCACCCAGCCTCCTTTCTCATGGGCTTCCCCACTCTGTGGACCACTCTGCCTCACAGCTCTCTCCCCATGGGTATCTCCACTCCACCAATCACTTCAGTCCCCAAGTTGTCCTTATGTATGGGCTTCCTCAAGCCACAGTGGCTGCATTATATGAACCTGTCATCTGAACCATCTCTTTGCACTGTCTTTGAAAGGCTTTGCCTGTAATGGAGTCATTTTTCCTGGAATTTTCATGAACTTCGTCTCTTCCTTAATATTGCAGATGTTAATACCTAATGATTACTCTCTTGGACATAGGCAGTAGTCCCATGTCATTTTTCACTACAAGAATTTCTCTTTAGAGAACTGTATTTGTGGAAATAAAGTAGGAGTTAAAAGAGAGAAATCTGTGTGTGTGTGTGTGTGTCTCTGTCTCTGTCTCTCTTACACACACACACACACACACACACACACACACACACACACACATGCATGCATGCACACACGCACGCATCAGCAGATACTTCCTGCAAAAGGATGCCTGGGGTTTTCAGTGGAGTTTCCTGGTGACCCAGTAGTGACTATGATTCTTGCTGGAAGGTCATCACTGACAAGTTCAGTGCCTCCCTACCCTGGAGGTTGTTGCTATTGTGAGGCAGGTTATGGTAACCCAGACATGATGGTACAAAATTAGCATCTTTCTGATCTTTTATCTGGACCCCAAAATAGAATCACATTTATCCCTGGATCCAGCTGCTTGTGTTCAGCGACAGTTACAAATGCCAGCTCCCTCCTCCCTCTGTGGGGAAATCAGCCAGTGTTCATCTTTGGAACTGGGACTCATATCCCATAGCTTACACTGAAGGGAAAGGAATCAGCAGAATCCATTACAGTCTTGAAATATAGACAATCTATAGTGGTGATAAATTATAGAATTAGCCTCATTCATGCTGTAACGAATTAATTTTGATTCAGCATTTACTGTGTATTCTATATGAAATATTGTCTATGCTGAAGAGGTTTTAGAGGATGCAGAAGCAATGGAGAGAATCTCAAAACACATGCTCCCTCACAGACATGCACATGCACAAATGCACCAAAGAATCACCCCGAGGCAGGTCTGCTGAACCATGTGTAAGCATGTGAGGTCCCTGAACCATGTGCAGAGGGCAGGAACATGGCTGGGGACAGAGCCATGGACTTGTTTCTTTGCTCAGCTATATACAGGTACAGGCTTCAGCGTTCTGATCTGCCAACTGGAACAATAAATGCAGAAGGAAAGCAGCATCAGGAACACAGCGTGGCACCAAGCTCAGCTAATGATCAAGTTGTGGGCTGTGATGATTCCTCGTCTATATACTTGGAATTTGTAATCCTCACTGAAGGTCAACCTGAAAGACCTGGAGAAAATCCAAGGCCCAGAAAGGATGTTCCAAGAGCCCTGTGTATAAATCGCCAAAAGTCCTTAAACTAATTCTTTGGGCTGTGGCCTGGAGAACTTGGGCACTTCCTCATCTATCCCTAGTAAAGCTAGAAGGTTGCCAATGCATCGAGGAGTCCTCTCTAGGGACCAGTGGTATGTCTTTGATGATTGGCTTTACTTGCCAACTGGGCAAAACTAGAATCATCCATCAAGAGTCTCAAAGACTTGGGTTGGTGTGTGGGCACATCTCTGAAGGACTGTCTTAATTGAGTAAATTAATGTAGGAAAGCTCAGTCCACTGTGTGTGGCACCACTCCTTAGGTGGGGACACTGAACTGTCTAAGAGTGAAGTGTGGCTGAGCACAGGCAAGCAATTGAACATTTGTGTATCCATTTCTCTTTGCTCTTTGGCTATAGTTGTGGTGTGGCTAGCTGTCTCAATCCCTTGTTGCCATGACTTCCCCTCCGTGACAGACTGCAACCTGGAATTGTCGGCTAAAATAAACTACTCTCCCTGCTTTACATCGGGGTGTTTTATCCCAGGAATGGGAATGAGACTGGGACATTGTTCTTTTTGCATCTGTCCTGACTCTCCTTCCCCCAGCCTCAATATCAAGTATTTAAGAAACCTTGTGTGTGGCAGACCACTGCAGTCAGCTTCATCCTGCATCACTCCTCTGCTCTGTGATGGACCACCATCCCGCCTCCTCCTTCCCCAGCAGGCAGTGCAGATAGTCACACACACACACCCCAGAGGGTTATCAAAGTTCCTGACACAGCACTGTGCCAGCAGGTGCCTGTGTTTACAAGGCAAGAACATAAAAAAATTTAATGCACTTTTCTAGATGTGGAGAGTCCACTTGTACTCAGGACAACTCACCCTGCTTCACCTCTGCTCCCTCTCTGCCCCACCCACAGAGCTATGGCCCCATCCAAGAATAATACACATTTCTTCTGAGACATGGAGGTCCCCCCCCCCCGAAAACAAGCTGGTCTGAAGAGCTGGCCAGGCCCCCTCAGATATGATGACCCAGGAGTAACACTGCAGGGTAGAACAGGACTGGGAGATAAGAACATGTGGGAAACACTTCTTTCATGCACGGAGCCTTTAGGTACACCAACGCTTTTTAGTGGGTGGACTGAGGTACCCAAAAGATGTTTGTGTATCCAAATCCACAGTACCTCTCCATGTAACTTTTCATGTAAAGGGATCTTTGTGGATGTCTGAGTCCCTTTCGGCTACCGTAATGAAAATCCTGTAATTTAGGCAACCTAGAAACAATGGGAACATATTTCTCACAGCCCTGTCAGCAAGATGTCCTGGGTTAGGTGACAGCAGATTTGGCATCTGGTGACAGATACCTTCTGGCTCCTAGGTAGCTTCTCTTTGCGCGCGCGCGTGTGTGTGTGTGTGTGTGTGTGTGTGTGTGTGTGTGTGTGTGTGGTGAGGAGGGTACTATCTAGCTCTCTGGGCTTCCTTTACAGGGACAATAATTGGATTTATGAGGATTCTGCCATCTTGTTCTTGTAACCTCCTATCTCCTCCAGGGCAGCCATTAGGCATGTGAGTTCTGAGGGGGCACAAATGTTCCATCCATGGCAGAAGATATATGACAGTGCTGAGGATCACTGGGAAAGATCTAGACTTCTCTCCTCCACAAGTGTGACAGCACACTTTGTAGGTTTAGCCTGCTGGGTGGGCAGTGATTTTCTATGGCAGCCACAGGAAATGAATACACTGTTCAGAGGTCTAAGGTCTAAGTCCATCTCCCCTGTAGGACCTCATTTGGAACCTAGCTGAATACATGCACCATGAGTGAGATCTGGGCTCAAGGAACAGAGTACAGTAACAGAAATTAACGAGAGGTGTCCTAGCCCACTGCTGTCCCTCCTGACTTCATCAGCTCCAGGGACTTCAGGTAGACATATACACATTTGGAGAAGTCCCAGGAGAGGATCCAGAAGGCAGAAGTTGTTATATAACAGGAGCCTCAATTAAACAACAGGAGCTTGTCCCTGTGGTGTAGCTTAGCTACCAAGGTCATATGGATTTACCGTGTGCATCAAGGTGCCACTAATCATTCTCTTTCTCTCTCCCTCTCTCCCTCCTTCCCTTCCTCCCTCCCCTCCCTCCCCTTATCTCTCTCTCCCTCCCTCCCTCCCTTATTTCTCTCTCCCTCCCTCCTTCCCTCTCTCCCTCCTCTCTCTCTCTGTCTATCTCTATCTCTCTGTCTCTGTCTCTGTCTCTCTCATTTTCTGTTTAGGAAGCATCACGGCAGCCACAGTAGACCCCCACCTTGTCTTCAGGGTACATTTCACTAGGGCCCTGGTCTTCTGTTCACATTCCATTTTTCCCTCTGGTGCCTTCAGGACTGGGGCATCTTATCAAGCAGCAATGTGCACAGTGGCAGGCAAACCTATCTAGAAGCGCCTGCTGAGGTTCCCCCAAATTTCCCAGTCCATTGCTGGCTGGACATCTTTGCACATCTGTAGCAGCTGGAGCACATTCCCATGTCTCCTGTATGGCTGGCCCTCTGTGAATCAGATGTTCTTGCCACTGGGTTCAAGTCCTCTTGCTGATATCTTTCATGGCGATTGCACCCATCACAAAAATAATGCCTGCCCTGTACATAAACAGACTCTGAATTGCATGTTTCAAATCCATTCTGATTTGGGGGGCGGGGTATAGAAACAAGTTTGGGAGGATCTGGGTGCCTTGGATATGGCAGAATCACATACATAGGATGGGCCCATCAAAGCAGACTGTATCTGGGTGTCACTAAACTGAAGCATAGATATACTTTGTCCCTGGGAGACTTTTTTTTTTTTTTTACTGTATTGCTTTGAGAGGCGTGTGCTAACATGTGTTGGTAAATGCCCTGCTATGTAGAACCTTTCTCACAGCAATGGTTTTATGCAGCCTGAATGGCTAAAGCCACACAAGTGCTCATCAGCCTAGGTCCTGAGAGAGGCACACAGGTCTTCAGGGGGCGTTTGAGGCAGTGTTCTCTAAGTGGACTCAAGCAGGAACACCTTCCAAGCCTGAGAGAAGGGGGCCTCCTTCCCAGGTTAAGAATCATTATAACCATCCAGCATCAATTACAAGGTAAAGATAAATAATTTAGGAATCAAACAGAAAATGTTCTTTATAAAATTCTTTCTGCCCAGGGATGATCACTACACTTGTGTGTCTATGCAGACCATGTGTCCATGCAGGACTAAGAGCATGGGCCTCCATGACCAAGACAAGTAAGGAAGGGTGTAGGATACTGTGGCTCCCAAAACATGGTGTTCCTCTCTCACAGAGCTTGCAAGCTGCCTGGGGACATGGGATCAACAGCACATGCGCCATGAGAAAGTAAGCAAGCTGGGTAGAGACTGGAGAGGACAGGATGTGTGATGGAGGTGATATGTAACCTCTAGGAGACAATGAAGTATGTCTTCTGGGAGTCCACATGCAAATTTCCAGGGTCAGTAGGACCCACAATGGCTGGGGTCACTGCAAGTGAGTATGATTGTTAAACTAGCCCAGGCCCACTCCCTACCGTGGCTCTCACCTGTTACTGCATTATGTAATACTCCATAATGACAGGAGTGTCTTCTCAGTGCCAGGTACCCAAAGAACCTTGTCAAATCCAGGTCTCAGTCTACCCTATCTTCAGGTAAGCAGATGACTAGCTCTAGCCTCTCTGCTATGGGAGTCAGCCAGGTCCCTGAAGACAGCCTACAGGGAGCCACAGTTTTCCTGTTTACCAGGAGCCATGCTGCATTTGGAGCCTGTCCCCACCAGTTAGCTAGAAAAAAAGAAAAAAAAAATAGAGCTGAGAGAAAAGAATTACACACCGCAGAGCTTAAGCAGGCATGCATGCAAGGGGGCTGGCTCCTGTTTCAAGACAGCTTTATCTCTGTGATTCCTACCCTGAGGCTCTTAGCAATTTCAAGGTTGAAGGGGCAGCAACTGTCGGGCATTCTTCCCAGTTGTTGCTTATTTCTCTCCAAGTTGTAGCAGGAACACAAGGCAGCCTCGTATGGAAATACCGTTGATGTTCCTCTCTCTGCTCACCCAGCCACATCAGACCTTTCTAAGGCTAGGGTGCTTAGCCCAGCTAGGTTGCAAGCATGTTCTTGCACATCACCATGCTACGGCATCATGCCATGTTCTTAGTCAACATGGAGTTCATCAGCACAAAGCATCTGTACCCTGTGAAGAGAGGTACCTGCCAGAATGCTCCCCACATGCTCCACCTTAAAAGAATAGTATAGTCTATTCCCTCTACCTCAGTGACAATCACATGAGTCTCACCTCCATGCTACAGCCCTTCCAGAGGCTTCTATATCTACCAGTAAATGGTATTAATCACATGGGACAGAAAGCAAGGTCGTCACACAAGAGTTGTCACTATGCCCACAGCTGCTTCTGCACTCGGTAACCCCCCCCCCCGAGATTCTCTGAAACCCATGTCCCCCACTGTTATCTCAAAGCAATTGAAAAGACCAATTTTAGGTTGCAGATTTAAAAAAAAAAAAAGCATTTCCGTAAGAAATACCATCCCATCCCTTCCTTCAATGCTGGCATCTAGACCTGTGGGTCTTAATACCCTGAACAAGATTCCAGTCTCTCCTGTATCCTGTAAAATCTCTTTTGTGGTGACCATGCTGTGAACTCCATGCTGGGGCGGAGTTCCAATGTGCTTGTCACTGGCTAAGTTCCTGTGCTTAGGGAACACCACGGTTCACTTTGCAATGGACTCTTCCTAAGATAGTCGAGTTTTTACCAAGAGAAACAGTAAATGCAGAAATCTTACATCCAGCAGGAAGTCCCTGAGGACACATCCTAGTGTAGAGCCAGCTCTCCCATAGGCATGGAGAGTGGGGATGAGGAAGAAGTGGGAAGTTTTAACTTTAGATTGCTCTATTGGACTTTGCAATAATGACCCAGAAGGCACCTGCTATAAAGGTGTGCATGAGATAGGAACATGTGCATAAATATTTCATAACCATTTCACATAAGCATGGCTGTTCACGGCAGCAACAGTGAAAGCTCCATCACTTTGTCTCCCACACCCAGTTAGGGTTGTTATGGGTTAGAACTTTGTTCCAGGAAGCTGCATTTAGGTCTCAAATGAATCTTAATATTTGTGATGCTGAACTGTGAGGTGATCCTTCCTTCACATAGAGAAAATGCGGTTACTTGGAGCTTCTTGTGGAACCTTCTGGAAGGGTCAGGAGATGGTCTTTGGTTCATGCTTTTAACCTACTGAGCAACTTCACTCAAGATAATCTCAGTGAGGGTGAGGTCACCTCCACTCATGCTACAGACTCTCAGGCCAACCCCTGTCCTGGGATGGGTCTTGTAGCAAGATCCTACGAGGGAATGTGTGCCTGAAGTTCATGGGCAGCACACTGAATTCCTGATGAGCTCCTAAGTCCAAATCTTCCTTCTCCCTAGTCTCATGAGGAAGTTGTATTCCTCTGCCTGATCTTAACACACTAGAACCTTCTCTATGGGTCATGTGTACCTTCATTGTGGATTCCACATTTTGGATTCATCATTGTGGATTCCAAGTCTGGTTGGCTCATATGTTGACTATGGATCTTTAAAAAATCAAGGGACTGACCCTATCGTCAGATCATGGTCCAGGAATAGAGTTGTATGAGGAGAATTCTGAGTGTTTCTGAGAACACTCCAGGAAAATAGACAAGAGTCTTGTGACTTCAAGACTACAAAATACAGAGTTGTTCTTGCAATGCGTTTTCATGCTCCTCCCAGGTGCAGCAGATGAGAGTGAGTTGACTTCAGATTGTTTATTACTACTTGCTATTGTTTTTCAACTAAATGTTTAAACTATCATTTATATGCCTTTATGGAAAAACATGTTTATGCCATTTGTGACTTGTCCTTGTGAGCCTATACAGCTTGAGCTCATGAGAACTTTACTCACATGACCTTTCTTAACTGGCAGCATATAAATTATCTGAGGCTCTGAATGAAGTTGGATACTGAATGAGACTCTAGCCTGCCTCATTCGTTGCCTCTATTCTCCCAGATCCCATCATTTCCAGAGATGTGACACCCTATGTTCCTAGCTACATTCCCATTTGCTAAAGTGCAAAGTGCGAAGTGGAAGCCTGCATCGGCAAGACCTTATTCCTTTTGCCCAATGCAGAGAAACTGTCAATATTGAACCTCCTCCATACACCAGAGAGGTGACAAGGCTCAGAGGCCCCATACATCACAGATAATCATCACTCACATCTATCTAAAGGTCCCCTTTTAAAGGACATCACTAGTCTTTTCTTCTTAATTAGGATATTGGTTTGTCCCCTTGGAGAATTGCAAGAGATTTATCTCTATGCCATTCAATTTCACTGGATCCACTAAAAAAAAATTCCTTGTTCTTTCTCAATAGTAAAATAAATGCAGACTAGGGCTGAGTGCTAGGCTGAGATCCCCAAGATGATAGATATTTACAGAAGGAACAGATTAATAACTGAATGAGTCCAAGTGTTCAATACTGGGTAGGCTGGGTGTTTATCATTCAGTGCTAGTGCAGGGAATTAGGGGCTCAAGACAGTTCCTGGATTGGTTATGACAGTCTGAGGATGCTGCCCCAGGGTGCCCAGAATTCAAGACTGAGTCTACACATCACTTTCAATTTGAGAACATGATACAGCTTTGTCTTGGACCTACAACTCTAGTCTACAAATTCATCTCACAATTACAAGAGCCCTTTGAGCTGTGTGGTGATATTGTGTCCCCCAATATATTGTGCACCCTAATAAACTTAACTGGGGTCAGAGAACAGAACAGCCACTAGATTAGACATAGAGACCAGAAAACGTTGGCACACACACCTTTAATCCAGATTAAAGTTCAGAGCCACACTGGAACAGCCAGGCATGGTGACATACGCCTTTAATCCCAGGAAGTGATGTCAGGAAGCAGAAAGGTATATAAGGCATGAGGACCAGGAACTAGAGGTTTTTAGCAGCAGTTCAGCTGAGATCCATTCGGATGAAGATTCAGAGGCTTCCAGTTTGAGAAAACAGGATCAGCTGAGGAATTGTCAAAATGAGGTGGCTGTGGCTGGTTCTGTTTCTCTGATCTTTCAGAATTGACCCCAATATCTGGCTCCAGGTTTGTTTTTATTAATAAGACCTTTTAAGATTTGACATAGCTGGGCCAAGTATCCCCACCAGTTATGACCAGTCATTCAAAACACCATGCACCTTCCTTCTCAGTCTGCTAGGGCTGCATCACAGAATCAAGCCCTTGGGGGCTTGAACAACTCTAGAAGCTATACATACAGAGTCAAGTGGTGAGAATTCAGTGTCTGGTGAGCTCCATCCCCTGCCCTGCAATTGGCTGGCTCCTCATTTCCACATGCTCATGGGATTTTCCTGCCCATGCACACAAAGGAAACCTAATGCGGAAAAAGTACTTGGGGACATCAGATTTGGATCTCGCTCTTATTATACCTTAGTTAAGTTATCCCCTATAGGACATTTCCCCACAATTGGGGATTATATATTAATTTGGGGGAGTGGATACAATTCAGTGCACAGTCCTTAAAAGGAGTTGAAAGTTTTCTCCTTGGAACATTTTAACAGTTAGATCCATGATCAGACTCCTGCCTTAGGAGATAGGATGCTTCAGAAAGAGATGGTGTGCCTGTCATCTGTCATCCTCCCAGCTACAAACAGGTGCTGGGGGTGGGACAAAGAAAGGAAGAAGAAGACAAACCCATGGTGCTGATTCACAGTCCTGCAGGAGCAGGGGGAGAGTGGAGAAACACATCCTGTGTTCTATAATGCTGAGCACAGCTCATGAAGAATACTTTAATAAGAAGAAGGCCACGCTTTGGGGACGTCGGCAGGGATGTTCTCAGGGCCAGGGAGGCTCTCTGCCCTGTGCTTTAAGGGCGATAGAATGCTCTCAGTTCTCAGTGGCTTATTGAAATGGGCCTCCCAACCTCATTGCCATGCATACATCTATTATGCATTCGGCAAACTTTCAATTATTCAAGAAGTAAACCAGTCTTTCCTCAGGAAACCACCATAACTAATGAAGCGCTGCACTGTGTGGGCCCGTTTACCGTTACCGTCCTCTTGAAAGGGTTTGGATTTATTTTCCTTTCTTTCTCCTAGGCAAAGAATTCCATAAAAGGTTTGTTATCAGACAGCTAAGGCAAAACCAACCCTAAAGTAATTAGGATAAAGAAATATACAAATTAATTTTTTTTGTAGCATGGACCATTTGCACTGGCATGCCTTTTCTCATTTAAAATTAAAAACTCAAAAATGTAAAGCCAGCCATAAGCTTGAGTGTTCTGCACACATAAATTCAAACAGTTATCAAATAGTTCTCATGAATGTTGAGGGTATTTCTATACACAGTAACATAAATTTCTTTTATTGGTACACTGCTCCAGATTTGTAGCCGGGGTTGACTACTGAGGACCTATGCCAAGGATTTATTTGTACACAGTGGTCAACTTGGTGGATATGTTATTCCCTTAAATAGATCAACATATTCTGCTAAATTCATATTTTCTTAAAGTATGTTTATGATTGCTGTGTACTTTTTAAAGAAAGGTTTATTTATCTGTTTGTTTTTATTTTTATTTGTGTGTGTGTATGTGTGTGTGTGTGTGTGTGTGTGTGTGTGTGTGTGTGTGTGTTTCTGCCTGCATGAATTTATGTGCACCATAAGCATTCAGATCCCCCTGGAATTGGAGTTAGAGATTGTCTCCTGCCCCATGTAGGTGCTGGGAATTGAACAATGGTCCTCTACTAGACCAGAGTAAGTGTTCTTAGCCTCTGAACCATATCTCTAGCACTTTACTGGCTACTTCTAAAACCAGATTCTCGAAAAGTGATTAGATTAAAGCTGCCTTTCTAAAGCTAGGCTTCAGAGGTCATCATTCAAAGGAGGCATACACAGTCAGGAGAGAAGTTCAAATCAGGTTGTCTGTAATTCAGTGCTAACAAATAACTAGTACCAAGTGTTTTAATTTCACTGAACACACACACACACACACACACACACACACACACACGCACACGCACACGCACACGCACACACCATTGTATTTTTTAATACTGTGAAATGCCCCAGAGGGATCAGGGCCTCAGGTTACTGCCATCATCTCCGTTTATCTTTAGGTGAAGGTGAAAAGAATCCTTGTCTCATAAAGAAGAGCCTGACTCAAATCTGTGTGAGTTACCTTGCTTCTGTTCCAGCCCCACTCTAGCCATGCAGGCATTGCCTTGTCAGTTAAGAACAGCAGCACATTCTTATTTATAACTAACCTCTCTTGACTGGTTGACTAAGGGACATCTGAAGGCTGCCTGGATGGATGAGCATTGTCACTGGTCCCAGGTGCAAGTTGTAATGACCACACCATGAAGTTACCTTGGCATCCTTGAACTTTCCATATGGTCAGCAAGTATATAGATAACATGACATAGGGTAGTGACATCCCTAGTGGACAGAAGCATAGCCTGTGGAGACAGACTGCCCTGGTACAAGTCCCTTCTTTGCTACTTCTGAGTTGCACAGCCATGAAAATAATCTGTTAGCCTTAGCCATACCTTACACCAAGGATCCTTGCTTCAAGGATCCAGGGAACTTGCACCAGCACCTGCCTGAAGCAAGTGTTGTGCATGGTTGACGCTCTGAAAACAGTGAAGGATGAGGAGACCCTTTGGCAGGCTTTTGATCTTCTAGGTGTTCTTTGAAAGGGAGGCAGCAGAGGAGACAGTGGCAGGATGTCCTTTCTTCATGTCATTTGTTGTTGATTTAATTTTCATAAAGATAATAAGAGGATAATCAAAACAGAGACGGTAAACCTGCAGAGGATCAAGCAAATGATACAAGAAAAGGCAGGGTGGGAGGGGTCTGTGAACCATGGCTAACTGGGTGCCCGGCTCTTCGGGGTTACTTTGGGCCCCATTCAGGTGGGTGTTCTACCTTCACATGTGACACGCTGCTTTCTTCTGGACTTCCCCACAGAAACTAGTGCAAAACTACTAGCAAAGCAATTGACGCCTGCTGGGAGAGAAAGAATCATTTTTCTTCAGGGGTGTGGTCCCTCATAGGCTGCACATACGCCAGTGAATGGTCCTGGACCCATGTTTGTACAGGCATCACTGACTGACTAACATGAGGGCTATGATGATGATGGTAAAATAATAAAAATAATAAGCAAATACTTTAAAAAGAAAGCAGAAACACAAGGGGGCATGAAGCCTGGAAGAGAACACAGCAGGGGAGTCTGAAAGGAGTTACAGGAGACACATGGTATAGATATGATCAAAATGCATTATATGCATAAAGGTCTGAAAGGATAAATTAAATATGTTTTTATAAAATAACTGCATCAAGATCCTGATAGAGACAATGGCGTACCTTGTGCTTGTTTGTTGGTTGGTTGGTTTTACAGTCTTCATCCTGCTCTTCTCCCTGTTGAAGACCTCTTCTACACAAGATTTTGATATCAATCACTTATCTTGATTTAGGGCTCAACACTATTCCAAAATGACATCACTTCCTCTAAGAGGCCTCACAAACCAGGTTGGCTCCATGGTTATCAGTTTGTCTAACCCTATGCATGCTCTCTCGTTCTCCATTTTCTCATGAATTTTGGTAGATTCCAAGTCCCAAGAGGACACAAATATGTGTGAACAAAATGATGTGCGAGACACAGGAGCTGGCGTATGCTCTGCAAGTTATTGTTCAATGGATTATGAGTGCCTTCCCTCTAAAATTCACCATGAATGCACTCGTTTTCATGATCTGAACATGCGTCCATCAAAGTTCATGTACTGGAATGCCAACATCTTGCCTGATGGTGTTAAGAAGTGAGGCTTTGGATAAAATAGGCCATAGAGTGGAGCATTGGTGAATAGGATTACTGCCTTTATATGAAGAAACATCGGCGAGACCTCCACCCTGTCTGCCACATGAGTTACACTAGGAAAGCCACCATCTCTAAGGCAGGGCTTTGCACCAGATTCCAAACCTGCATTTCCAGAGCTGTAAGGAATGAGTTTCTGCTTCTTTTGGGCCTCCTAATTAGTGTTCTTACAGCTGCCTGCACGTGCTAGGACAGCTGTGGAGTTGGGTTGCTGAAGTGTCCTGATGAGGAAGAAACTGCAGCATGGGGAACTGTGGAGAGCCTCAGTAAAGAGGACAGAAGGAATGTTTCTGTCAGATCTCAGCTTTCTGTTGGGCGAGTCCATGAGAGAGTCCAGAAAGCTAGCTTTTCTCTGCACCAGCAGCTCCCAGGATGTCACAGTAATTCTCTGGTGGGTATCTTAATAAATCTTATCTATTTAGTAAGAAGACAACAAACAACATTTATATTATGGTTCTCAGGAGCAGCAGCTGACTGAGCTGCATGGAGGCTTACACCACATCCTTGTTCTCAGCTCTGGTGTGATTTTAGTGGGGCCTTGTCTTCTGGAATCATCATGGCCTCAGACTCCCTACATTCTAGAAATGAGTGTGTTCAGCACAAGAGGAAAGCCTTTCTGTGGCTGCTGGGACAGCTCCTGACAGCTCTGAAGCCTGATTGGTAGATTAAAGATGGAAGCCCTGTGCTATTTCCAGCCAGCCTGGCTCTTTCCCTGCATCTACTCTTAGCGCCTCTGCAGACCACAGCTCCCTCATTCTTCTTTGGGTATCTGGATTCGACTTGCAGAAACCTGTCTATCTGCTCTCCATCTTCTCACTCATAAGCGCTTACTGGATTTCACAGTTTCACACCCATGTCAGTGAAATTGAAGTGTGACTTTTAGAGATATTTTCCCCCACTCTTGGGAGAAGTCTCAGCCTTCTTTAAGCTCAGAACATTTCCTTGATGCTCATACAGTCTTTTCTAGGAATGTGACACAATGTTCCTTGCTTAATAATACTGTGCAGTCCCCAGCAGTCTATGATGTCTCCACTGCTGCAGAAATGACCCATGGACTGTTCTCTAGAGTATGCTACAAGGACTCGGCTAGAAATTACTACTTGCTTATCTCCTTTGGTTTGCTGGCTTAGAGAAAAGAAATCCATTTCTTAGTAAAAAAAATATTTTTAATGAAAAGGAAAGAAGCCTCACCCCCTTAAGAAATGCTGGCTGAGCACTCTGCCCTTATCCATCTATTTCCAGCTGTGCTTGGAGAAGTTAGGAATATTAGTGTGATTCATCCCACTAATTTTAAACAAACCACTCACAAGAATACAATATAAACCAGAGCAGTGGCATACTTTACTCTTTCTGCCGTGTGTCTAGTGATAGGCGACGATCTCCAAACATTATCCAGTAGTAGATTCACAGACTACTGCTCATCTCACCTTGGGATGTTGGGAAAACACAAGCATATCGCACAGACAAGGCAGGAGAGGATTCCACAGGAGTGTTTTCACTCTACAACAGACTTATTCTGTGAGAGGCACTCTGTGACTCCAAACATCCTTAGCTCTAGTTCCTACTCATCTCCGTTGACAAATATTTGAAATCAGCAAAGAGGTTTGGAACACTTCACCTGCGGCTTCCTCACCTCTAAGGCTCACAAGAATTGGTGGTGGCTTTTGGAGGCTCCAGATAGGAAGCAGCGCAGGGCTGGTCTCTTTGGAGAAGGAAGCCCTGATTTTGCTGCTTGAGAGTAATCGCTGTTCTGGAAATAGATACATGTGGGGGACACTCAGCACACTCGGAGGTAAGAAAGAGTATTATAAAATACCACGTCTGTCTCTATGCTGATCATTTCTGCTCCTCTGTGAGAAGAGGCAGAAGCAGAAAGGGGGAAGCAGAATCAATTCAGCTGGGTCAGGACCCTGGGTGAACTCTGTTTCTGGATGTGACTGGGAGGCTGTCTGTAGACAGGAACCAGTATTTGACTCGCTCCTGTGAGCAGGTAAGGACTGAGGAAAAGTCAGTTTGTCCTCAGCACACCTGGTTCTTGGGCTTCCAATTGCACTGTTGGTTCTCATGTACCATGACCTTTGAACTGTCTCAACTTTCCCCTACAGCTTCCTTGCAGATCATAGACTCTTCCAGCCTCGAGGAGGACCCCTAGAGGAAACAGTAGAAACAGCCAGTGAAGGGTGTTCTGGGGAAGGAAGGGGTAGCAGTGAGGACGCCATGCCAGTGTGAAATCAAGATGGGTTATAGAATAGTTTGAGGGCAGCCCTTTTTAACTTCCCAAATTTAATGAGCAAGTACAAATTATTGCTTCTAAAGTCCAGAAGATATTATTTCTTTGCAAAAGAATGTCTATTAGCACCCACAGGTTAAGACTCGCAAAGGTGCCTCCTCACAGACTTGCTAACATATCAAACAAATTTCTTGTCACATGGGCACCCTAGACACACCCTCCAATAAAAAGATTAGAAACATTTGTTCATACTGTAAAGTAAGTGCAAACTGTTCTCTGTAAGACTCGGGTTTGAAACACTTGCTTTGGTGTCGGTGATTCCTGTGATGGGCTAGTGTCTGAGCTGGGGCGGGAAGAGTGAATTGGGTCTAGAATCACAGGGGGATGAACTCAGAGAACCAGGAATCAAGTCTGTCTGGAAACACAGTCTCCTGCCCTAGGCTGTCACTTCTGTGGCTCTTAAAACCAGCCAGCTCCCCATCTCCAGGACAAAGCCCAAATGCTGCCTTGCCCATGACCCAACACTGGTGTTTTTGCTGAGCATTAACTCTCGTGATAAGGACATTCACATGAAAGCATCCCACTCATGTAGTTATATGAATCTCCTAGCTAGGCTGCTGTTTTCCCCTTGGGGGACAATTTGTTTCCTTTGATTTCTGTTTCATCAAACTTGCGTTGGCAAAATATTCAGTAACCAAGACCAGTGGGTTGCATCTAGGGAAACACAAGCATGCAACATTAAAAAAAAAAAAAAAAAATCTGACACTCTATTCTATCTGATACTCAAGTAGAATATTCAAGACAAGTCAAATAAAGGACTTGTCAGTGTGCTGTCTCAATGACAAACATGGCAACAGCTGTCAGTGACCCAGCGTTCCCATAGTGTGTGTGCAGGAAAGCCTCTGGGTTTAAGTTTGGAGGGAAGCCGCTGAAGCCCTGCGTGGGCACCCTGCCCTTCTTTCACATGTATGTGGCACTGACATGCATTCTTTCAGGGAAGACTTTGCCCCCTGTGACTGGACTCATAAACACCTACCCCAGAGTCCAGAAAGCCATTCACACAGTTGCTGATCTTAAAACAAACCAAGGCCAAGGTGCTTACAAAGCAGGAGTCTAGAATTTTTTTTTTCTTTCATAATTAATTTAGGCACCAAAAGAGTTTCCTCATTAAGCACTCCCTTTGAGGTCTGAGGTTGATAAGCATTGCTTAAGGTTAAGAATATGATCTTGAGCAAAAACAAACAAAATAAATATTCCTCTGTGAAGTCAAAGCAAAGCCTGTTTTTACAATGCATTTTGAATATATTTACCTCCTCACACACACATCCCAGGTCCAGCCCTGTCTCTACCCACCCAACTTCATGTCCACATCCTAGGTCCAGCTCTGTCCCTATCCACCCAACTTCACGTCCTTTTTTCTTAAACCCACCAAGTAATTTTTGTGCTATCCATACACTCTTAAATGTGTAGCCTTCCACCGGAGTACCTTCAACCCATCAGATGCCACACCCTGAAAGAAAACTGAGTCTCCCTTTTCCCAGCAGCTCTCAACTGCCGACAGCTCCCTAGCTAGGGATGGGACTTCCTGCCCCACCTCCCTGCTTCATGCTAGAATTTCTTTGGTGTAAGACAGCATAGACCTACTGCATGCCATGTGTCTCACCTGTTGTGAATTCATATGTGCAGCTGTCTCTCCGTGTCTAGAAAACTCTGCCCATGGCTCTTAATCTTCCCTCCCTCGAGGGGGAGGGGTGCACTAGTTATTCAGTAGAAAATTATTCAGCTGTTAAGAAAAATAAAAGTCAAAGGTGAATGGATGGATCTGGAAACAATCATACTGAGTAGATAACCTAGACCCAGAAAGAAGACAAATGTCATGTGTGTCCTCTCATCTTCAGATGTTAGCCTTGAAACTTCAGATGTGTATATTTCATTTTGGAATGCCTGTAGAGGTCAGAAAATTAACAAGGGATCTTGGCATGAGAGAGACTTCAAGGAAGGGGAGAGAGAGTGGTATAAAGGGTTAAAGGAAAATCATGGATCAGGGAGGGTTTAACTGGGAGGGAAATGGGAGGGCAGTGTGGAGCAGGAAATACAGGGAAGGACAACACTAAAGATAACTGAAAAGAGATTATATGAAAATCTGCTTCTGGAGAAGCTTCACACACACACACACACACACACACACACACACAGAGAGAGAGAGAGAGAGAGAGATCTATAATGGAGCAACAATGGTCCAACTAGACACCATAGTAAGCCCAGGGCCAGGAATGGGTTACTTCTTTGGAGATGTTGATCAATGAGATCCCATTGACCCCTGAACATTGAGTTTTGATTTATATGCAATTCTTGTAAGTGTAGCTTGCTAACTCCTTGCACCCTTGGAGGTATGATTTATATATGATTCTTGTCATAACAAATTTTAAATGTGATTGGTGACTCACTGCTCTTTCGGTAATTGGAGGCACTCTCACTGAAACAAAGTGAAATAAAGACCCTCGTGGATTCAGCACAACACATCTTTGTTAACTATGACTCCTCTCAGACACTGTAAATGTTTTAAAATGTCTCCTGAAGAACACATACTTGTATGTGCAGGACTCTGGTCCAGACCCCAGGCTCCCTTGCCTCCCCTCCAGCCTGAGGGGAACAGACTCTGCCTCACTTCCCTATCTCTGTCTCCCTTCTTTGTTCTGAGGCCCCACTTTGTAGCTTAAAGGACACAGAACAAACATCCAGCATGCTCAGCCTAGTTTTTGGCAAAAGAACCGTAGCCCAAAGACTGTTTCCACCCACTGATCCTCTTCTGGGGTGCTGGGGAGTCCTCTGCTGCTGAGGTCACAACAGGCCATAAACCTCCAAGATATCTGCCCTCCTGGATACTCTGTCAGTAACCAGAATTGACAACTCCGTCTACTGTTCAGATTAGGAACAGGAAGAATGCTGGGGTTATACAAGAGGAATTAGATGCCTTGGGGAGAGGTTGGGGGTCACTAGCAGGTATGCCTTGGGCAGAGTGTGGAGGGGAATGGCTGCTGGGTGCATTCTGCCTGAGGAAGAATGACCTGCCTTGTCAAAAGACTGAAGCTAGACAGACATTTGTCTCGGGACAAAGAGACCATGAAAACTTCCTTAGGCCAAGACTTAAAAGAACACGGCCAGGAAGGAGCTTAGGACATTGATGAAGAAGATGCTTTGGGGACAGTGTCTTGTACACTTTCTACTTGGTTCCTGGCTATGTGTTTTCCCTCTGCCCCATTAAATCTAACATTATTTGGGGATGCAAAACTCAGATTCTGTTTATATTTTGAAGACGCATCTGCTAGGTGGGATTTTTCCAACTACAAGAACAAGTGACAAGACCTACATTGCAATGCAAGGGATACAGGGAGACAGCAGACAGACAGACACACACAGAGGCACAACTCACACACACGCACGCACACACACACACGCACGCACGCACGCACGCACGCACACACGCACGCACGCATGCACAGGCACAACTCACATATCTGCCCTCATGTGCCATACGCTCACATGTACAATCACACACATATGTGCATCTGTTCTCATTCACATTCGTCAACACATAATACATATTCACATGCATGCAATACATCATGAGCTATGAAACCTTCACACACGTTCTACAAGCCACTTGTTATGTTGTGGCTTGGGGATTATTGCCACACTCAGTCTGTGGAGAGGAGCAAGCAGTTCGGGATAAGAGGAAGTGACCCCCCCACACACACTCCAGGCCAGGTATCGGGTCAGAGGAAGCAGAGCCAGTGCCCTCTCTGCCCAAACCTGGCCCCTCCATCCACTACCCAACCAAGCTCACCGTAAGTCATATGTACAAATATCACACACTCTGTTGGGAACAGGTACATCTAAAAGATGAAGTCCAAAGTCTCTGGCTGCCTCTAGTCTAGGAAATGCTTCCACGTGGAGTTCCCATGTTTGTGTCAGCATGTCAACTCCACCTCAGGAGTGAGAACCTCTGCTCTGAATACAGCAAATCATCATGGTCAAGAGTGTGAATGAACCTATGGGGAGACCCAGGGCCGACAGCTTTCCCAGGAGGGTCCAGGTGGTCAGCTCAGGGCTCCCATGACTCATTAACATGACCCACTGGGGTCTTGCCTCCTTAAAACTCTCCTATCTACTTCCTTTGGAGAAGTTGAATAGGCTATATCAGTACAGACTGGGAGACAGTGACACCCTGGAGTGGTTGGTGCTACTGGGACCATCATGTTCCCCTCCCCACCTAGATCTGGCCCCATGCACAGAGTGCCATATTGAAAATATCAGAACAGTAGTTCTTCAGTCTCAGTGGCCTCAAAGGTGACCTTAAGATTCTGAATCTCGGGGTTGGGGATTTAGCTCAGTGGTAGGGCACTTGCCTAGTAAGTGTAAGGCCCTGGGTTCGGTCCTCAGCTCTGGTTTAAAAAAAAGAAAAGAAAAGAAAAGAAAAGAAAAGAAAAGAAAAAGGGAAAAAGAAAAAGATTCTGAATCTCTTCATTCTCCTGGCTGCCTCTTGTGGTTATCTGTCACGGGTAGCTGCTTCTTGTGTGGTGTGGGAGAAATTGCTTCCCCCTGCATAGGTCATTTCTAGGTCATTTGGCTCCATTATCTCAAGCACTCTGAAATGGCTTCTTGCATCTCTCTGATGTCAGGTCTCCTGGGGTGGAATTATGAGTCACTGGTGCTCTACTACAGGCAATTTTGTGACTGAGTGTTCTGTGTGCCCTCATTCACCAAGGAGGAGGAAGGACAGAGGCCACAGCAGGGTCTATGAGGTGCCAGTTGCTTGGGAGGTGGGCATCGTTACCTGCATCCCCAACACAGAAGGAAGTTAGTGAGTGCCCCAGTCACACAGCTGGTGAGTGAAATGGCTATAATTCCGTGTTCTGTCCATGCCTTTCCAGTTCTTCTCTTACCCAAAACACCCCTTAATCCAAACTCCCCCAATGTAGCATTCACACAGTGATGACACCATTTCACAAAGAAGGAAAAAATGTGATGACTTGGAGCTCAGGAACCCCGACACTGAAAATATTAACCCTGAGAGGTCGTACAAAATCAAGCTGCCAACTGCTGGGCTAGAGCCTTGGAACAAAGTGTCGCCTTCTTGCCATAAAGTATCTACTGACAACACCAACCCAAACACAAACAAAGCTGTTTCACTATATAGATACACCTTAGCAAGAATAGAATTCCTTGATTGAAAGACGTTGGTATTTACAGGCATACTGTTGAATTAATGATAGAACCGGTAAAATAAATTCTAAATCTCTCTCCTCTCAGGAGTTTAAAACAGCTTAATGTAATAAGTGAACCCATTGTAAGAATCTGGAAGTAAGTCTGTATCTCAAGCTTTTTTTTCTTAAGGGTGTGGAATTCACCAGGAGATGACATCTTCTAGAGGAAGGAAGGGGTGTGTCTGTTTATAACGTAAGAGTAGATGTCTATAGAGCAGGCTTGCAAAGCTGTGCAGGCTCTGGAAGACCCCAGGCAGGGCAGATGATTGTGCTTTGCATGGGATGTGTGCACCAGAAAGGAGTGCTCACAGATGATACCTGTTTCCCTCATTGGAACAGAGAGAACTTTTGTGTGTAAGGAAAGGGCTTTTCACCAGGGTTGCTTTTGGGGTACAAGGCTTCCTTTGCCCTTCTGTGGGCAGCAGCTTCCATTCCTACCCCAAGTGTAGAGCTGCAGCCAGAACATGGGGCTGTTTTAAAAGTGAATTTGTAATGACCTGTCTGCATTGGTTTGGTCAGAGGAAGCAATCACTGTGAGCACATGGAGGGGTTACTTCAATTTATGATGACACAGAAAATGAAAATATTTCAATTTGCAAAGAATAGCTGACTCATCAACACACAGACTCGTGAAGGAAGAAAAAGAACCTGAGGAGAAGCTACCTTTTTCTTCTCTTCTTCTTCATCTCCTTTTTCTCTTCTTTGTTCATATTAAAAGTATGGTCAAAAACTCCCAACTTTTTTTTTCTAAATTTTCATACATTATATTTTGATCATACTCTTTCCTCTCCTCCAGCTCTTCCCAGATCCTCCCACCCACTCACCCAGTTTTGTGTTCTTTCTCTCTCTCTAAAAACATACACATGTGAGTGCACAGAGGCACACAAAGACGGTCTGTTTTGTTTAATGAACTATACTGGGCATGGGGTCTGCCCCAGAGTGTGGTTGATATATCCAGAGACACACTATTAATGAAAACTGATTTTTCCTCTCCCAGCAAGTATCAATTACTAAAAGCTTCTCGGATAAGCATGGGACTCTGTGCCCCCTTCCGTTTCTGTGTGCTGGAGTTTTGTGTGGTTTGAACTTGTGAAGATCTGTGCATGCTGTCACACTTTCTGTGAGTTCATGTGTACATCAGCCCTGTCCTATCTGGGAAAACGCTGTCCACTGGAGGCATCTGCCACCTCTGGCTCTCATCATTTTTTCTCTCTCTTCTGCCACATAAACCACCCCAGAGCACTATTCACTTGGCACCCAGCAAATCTGGGCACCAGGCTGAGCTGCAGTGCCTCAGTATAAAGAGACTGAATTACTAATCTTGGGTGCTCCAGGACAAGCAAAAGGAAAAACATGCTAATACGTATTGTGTCCTGAGTTAGATGCTTACAAGCCAAAGATGTTTTATATTATACAGTTTCAGAAAATGATGTAGTCGTCACAACAGCAATTCTCAACTGTACAGTTCAATAGATGAATTCAGTTGGATGTTTGTCCAAAACCATTCTTTCTAGAATTGATGGCCGCAGCTCTCTACTTGGTGCTGTTTGTAAAGACCCTGTCTACCTTGAATCCCACTAGGCACATAGGGAATAAGGGAGAACCTTTGGCAAGATAGTACCACAATCTCTAGCCAATGGGTGTCTCCATGTGGTTGTTTTCTCATTGGTACTATAGTCCATCTGTCTTGTTCTTAAAAAGTAGATGCCCTTCAAGTACTAGTAAGACTTCGTTCCCTAACCCAGCAGGGAGAATTCTCTGTGTATTTCCACTTATATGCCTTATTTTCAGCTAGATTAATAGCTGCCCAGGGATAGTAGCTTAAGTTCCAGCACGCAGCAGGAATTAAATAAGTGTCGCCTCAAATGAAATGAAGTGAAAGACGGTAACATTATTTTGTTTCCAAACAGGTGCATTTCCTTGAAGACACATTCACCAAGCCACAGTGTGAATGACAAGTCTAGGGACACAGAAGAGATAGGCAGGTCCTAAGCAAGGCTTGGCAGTGATGTCACACGGCAATCTCCTGCTCCTTTTGATGTTCTTAGCCAATTCATTCTCGCTACAAGCTTGGCTGGAGAGAACATCTTACAGAGCCTAGAAGACCTGAGAGAGGTTCTTAGTCTCCCCTGAGATTAGAAGAGTTCCTCTGGAAGCCGCCTGAAATTAACATCCCCGCTGGAGTACCTCTCACTGTGGCGAGGCATTTGCAAGAGAGAAGTCAGTCTCATAGCTGGGTAGTAAGCATAATAATTACCAGAAACAGATGGAATGGGTAGGTGGGAGGCAGGGAGACAAAACCATAAGACACATGTGCTGTGTCAGACATAGGATCCAAAGAACCTGCGGTTCCTGGTCCTTAGCTGGGAACAACTCAGTCAGAAATGTTTGTACACAGAAGCACGGATGCCATGTGGTGTGTGAAGAGACAAATTAAAAGTGTCATGAAGGCCCAAGAAATCAAAACCCAGGATGCCCAGGAGAAACAGATGAATCTGGCTCCAAAGGACAATGGATGGCACTTCCTTTCACAGTTAGAAGTGAAAGTGGGAAATGGCTTGTCTTACACCTACTTCAGGGATCCTGGTGTTCACTGTTCGGATTCTAATCTGAGCCTTTTCCTTTCCTCTGCTGAATCCCAAATGAGCCAGCATGGAATGATATCCATCTCACCCCAAACATTTGTGGCATGTATCTCAGCAGACATGGGTCAAGGACAAGAATGTTCAAAATGAGGAGTCTTGGGTGCTGCTAAGTACCAAATGCCTGTGGCAAAATCTGGAAAGCATCCGGGTATACCCTGACTGACTAGAAGCTGTGTGCCACAGGAACCTGCCCATGGGGAGGAGAAACAGGAGGAACTCTATATGGGAAATCACCTCCACTGCATGCAGGTGCAGAGAAAGTTAAGAATGTTGCCATTTCAATATAGGACCCTTGGGATATGTAGACTCTGCTAAAAAGATTAGTCCCTGACTTTAGTTTGGAGTCCGCAAAGGCTGGCACTCACCAACATGACTATATGGATTCCTCCCCTCCCTGGAGATCAGATGAAGAAAACATAAAACATAAAAACCATAAAGAGGGGGATTTAGCTCAGTGGTAGAGAGATTGCCTAGCAAGTGCAAGGTCCTGGGTTCGATCCTCAGCTCAAAAAAAAAAAAAATCCATAAAGAGGATTTGACTGGAATACCAAGTCATGCCTCTATGGATGGCTAAAACTGATACAATTATATTTATAGATGAAATAAATAAATATAAATGTGAAAGATGAAATTAAAATAATAGGATTGTATTTTACAACTGAGTATAATAGACCAAATCCAACTCCTCCTGTGTGTGTATGTATATGTGTAAACATACACATTATGTAAGTTTTCAAAGTGCTATGTTAAGTGGGCTTTTGTGAATTGGAGCCGTAGTTTATTTGCTTTGCATACAGAAGATCCTGTGTTCAATCTAAATTACTTTGATAAGTGGTCTCTTGCCTCTGCCTGTTTCACCCCCTTGTTTCTCACTTTGTGCACATCTCAAACCTTGGTTCTCCAGTCACTTCTGTCTCCTATCCATTTCCTCCTCTATGCAGCCCACTTCCTCTCAGAGAGATGTCAGGGATTCATAGCCCCCTGGTTCACAACAGCAAAGGGAGGCAGTAAGGCTCGAGGTGAGTCATCTAAGCCAGTTCCTTTTGACACTATGAAGGAAGAGCAAGAGCCAAGAGAAGGAGCAGGATGTAAGCTTTAAAGGATATGCTGTCTAAGCTGAGACTTGGAGATCCACTAGGAATGCAGGTGGTAAATGGAGAGGCAAAAATGATCAATTCCAAAACCACAGTCCCTGACATGACCACTCCAGAGACAGTCAGGACTGAGGTGGAGAGTGTGGGTGGAGGAATGATAGGTAGAGATCCCTAAGGGCTGTCAACCAGTGAGTGCTCCTGTGTGCTTGGTATGTGTTTCTATCACCCACATATTACATCATTTTTAAATATTTACAAGTATTTTTATTGCAGCCTAATTATAGTGTATGCATATAGCTGGATGCAATGATGTCACTGTCTTAGCTGGTAGGATTTACCGAACTTCTTTTTTAATTAACATAAATATATTCATGCAACCAGTGTTTTATAATTAAAGACTCAGCCCCTGCAGTATGCACACCCCTTGCCTGGTGCATGTCACACAACATGTCTATTGCTCTTAGTCCTTTCTAATCATCAGATGGCAAGGTGTGGACATGCTGTAGTCGGTCCAGTCAGCTGTTGCTAATCTGGCTGCTTCGAGCAATGGCTGTGTACATGTCCTGTGCACATGGGACCCCACTTCCCTTGGGTTCATACCTGGGATTCAGATGCGCAGACCCAGAAACTCTTGGAAGCTGCCCAATGACCAGGCGTCAAAGTTCTTGTAACCAACTCCACCCCCACCCCCAATTCCCAAAGGAGTTTGCTTTTTAATTCTAAGTTATTTTAAATATAAATCTAATAGATATCTTCTTCCCTCTGTGGACATCTGTGATTTTTTGTGAATGTATATTTACTTCAGGCTTAATTCACAGTGTGTGTTGATCTCTTGCAGAATGGTTAGTGCTTCCACTGCTGTGTGGAGAAAGCTTGAGGCTTCAAGGACAGGAAGATATTTCACTTTCGTTTTCTGAGAGCTATTTCATTTCACATTTCATCTTTAATCCACTTAAAATCCTTTATCCTTGGAGGTCTGACTTGGTCAGGATTCTCTTCTTTCTACAGAGATGTCTAAGCAACTTGTTGTGTGTAAGGACCATTTTTTTTTCCTGTTTCAAAGTGTTAAAAAAATAAACAACAAACTTTTCCAGACAGAAAAAAGAAAATAACATTCACAAAAGGAAATATTGTTTCTTTCCAGCATATGAGGTATGTGAATGACTGGTTGGGCCTCCGTTTCTCATGCCTTCTCCTGGGCTCTTTTCCTTCTGTTCATTTTGTCTGATTCTGATGTGTTAGAGTTTCTGTTTCATCTTTTATATTACATGATATTACAGTATAATATAGTATACTAATTGTATTATATTGTATTAGTTATGTTATTATCTATTAGGAGCTGTTTGTTTTCTAATAAGAGACAGACAGAGTGGTCTGGATGGAAGAGGAGGTGGGGAGGAATAGGGAGGAGCAGAAGGAAGAGAAACCATAATCAGATTATACTGTGTGAGAAAAAAATCAATTTTCAACAAAAGGGTAAAAAAATTTAAATTTCTGGCAAGAATATCTAAAGGGGGAAAAAGAAAAAGGAGGAAGAGGAGGAGGAGAAAAGGAGGAGGAAGATGAGAAGGAGAAGAGGAGGAGAGGAAGAAAGAAAAAAGAAAAGAAAAATACATGAATGCTAAGTCAGACATGAAGCTGGTGACGACCACAGAGATGCACACACAGGAAAAAGAGAAACACACTAGAACAAATCCATACACTTAAATCATCTCAAAATTCAGATGACACGCAATTTCTTAGGAATAGCAAATGCAAAAGATGAAATAGAAGAAACAAAATCTAAAGATTTAAATGTATACTATATAAATATCCAGGTTTGCATAGCCGTGTTAGTTAATTCTTCTAAACATTCAAGAGAGAAACTGTGGTGATATTGTGTCCCCCAATATATTGTGCACCCTAATCAACTTATCTGAGGTCAGAGGACAGAACAGCCACTAGATATAGAGGCCAGAAAATGGTGGCACTCATACCTTTAATCCTAGCATTCTGAAGGAGGCAGAGATCTGTCTGGATCACTGTGAGTTCAAAGCCACACTGGAAACAGCCAGGCATGGTGACACATGCCTTTAATCCCAGGAAGTGATAGATGGAAGCAGAAAGGTATATAAGGCATGAGAACCAGGAACTAGAGCCTGGTTAAGCTTTTAGGCTTTTGAGCTGCAGTTCAGCTGAGATTCATTCGGATGAGGACACAGAGGCTTCCAGTTTGAGGAAACAAGATCAGCTGAGGAATTGGTGAGGCGAGGTTAGCTGTGGCTGGTTCTGTTTCTCTGATCTTTCAGCATTCACCCCAATACCTAGCTCTGGATTTGTTGTTATTAATAAGACCTTTTAAAGAGTCATGTTACAAGAAATAACCTTCTACAAAACCTTCCAGGAAATAATAAAGAAGAGAGATCAAATTTAACTTTTCTGAGGAAAGCTATATTATATTGAAACCAAAGCTGACAGGAAATGATAAAAGTACAGTTTTCACTCCCTCGTTTCACAAATACAGAAGTTATCAGCAACTAAGAAAGATCTCAGCAAGTAAGTAAGATAACATAAAACTAAGATCATCTCTAACCAAGTAAGATCATCTCTAACCAAGTAAGATCATCTCTAACCAAGTAAGAGCGCTGTCTAGAGCCTTAACACCTCGCAGAAACATTTGCTAGACAAGTTGGATCAGGTTCAACTGAGGAAACAGAATCTTTGCATTGTAGAAGGATCACAACAAAGGGAGAGGTTATATTTTCATCACAGTAGTGGCAGATCAGTATTTGTTACAATCAGTGGGACTTTGTGACAAACAGAGAATTCTGGAACTAGAGAGTGATATCCTTAATTGATGAGGTGTCTCCACACCAGCCCTCAGCACACACGCACCCTATAGCAAAGTCCTAGGAGCTGTGTCCTCAGGCCAGCAAAGAGGACAAGGACACCCAGTCACTGGTGCCACTGAAGATGATACTGCAATTTGACACAGGTAAATGAATAAAAAATACTCAAATACAAAGAATGAAGATTAACTATCCTTCATTTTATTATTCAAAGATCAAATACTTAAAAAGCATTTTCAGTAAAAGAATTAAAATTAATAAACACATTTAACAAGCTTGCTGCATGGTAACAAGAGGCAGAAGATAAGTCTTAGAAGATATTGAGGGTACTTCAGAAACACGACAACAAAATCTGCGCAAAAACTATAGAATTTCTGCTGAAAATCTTTTTTAAAAATTAAATTTAATTTAGTGGTGAACTAGAAGACTGTATAGAATGGCATCAGTTATCCGTACAATGGCCTAGTTTTATGCAACTCCAATAAAAATCCAAAGTTATATATATTCTGTTAAGTATATAACCGTCTGACTTTGTGATGTTGTGTTATGTAATATGCGAATCTCACTGTGTGGCTCACATAGCCCTGGAATTCACATGTAGCTGAGGTTGTGTTTGAACTATGGTAATATTGTCTTAACCTCCAAGTGCTGAAGTTATGGATGTGAGCCACTGCACCTGCAGATCTTGCCAAAACTTAGTAAACTTGTTGAAGGAAGTATCGTCCTGACATTACCATATCCCTTACTCTGTATGCACAGTTTTATTTCTTTCTATGAGGTCTTCCTTAACTCCTTGTAGTAAGTTTCAGGGGGGGTGTTTGTTACATAATTGTTGCATGTATTGTGTTAGATTTATTTCTCGAGTACTTTAAATGATAGTGTATATTTTGCTTTCTTTTTCATATGTAATTCAAAGAGTATGATATCCTGTAGTAACAAAATAATAAATCTGGCTAATAATAAAATTCTGTCATATATGAGAGGAAATGTTAATAATTTTCTTTGATTTATGATTTAAGTAAAAAAAATCCTCACAAAATTAATTTCATTCTACTTGAAATCCTTATTGCTATTTTGTTGTTTTGTAAAAGACAGTAGCAAAAAAATTGCACATAGTTGCAACTGGTCTATGAATAGCTTGCAAAGTTTTCCATACTTTTTCATAAAATTAGACTTCTAAGATTGAACTTGGTGGAGATAATGGCCCAGTAGTTATTAATGAGAGAAGGTAAACTTCATGCGTATAGTAAGCTACTGGTACATCAAATCATCAGTATGATATAAAATTCCCATTTAAAATGCTTCAATGAAATAGTATAGTAGGGTTTATACAGTTAAAAAGACAATATATGGTTGAAAATTTTCATGTGTCATTCAACTACATGGCAGAGGAATTTGAGAAGGCTTGAGAGGAAGCAAGCCTAGGAATAGCTTATCAAGAAGACTTCCTGGAGGCAAGACAAACCCTTTATGATGATGGCTGAGTGAGGCACTGATCTATGGTGTAGGAGAACGTCATCAGGAGTCATTCCATTGCTACATCCTTTAACAGAACAACAGTATTTGGTTTTCCCCTTGACTCCTGACCTATCTAGTCTTGGGTTCTTGGTCATTCAAGCAATATCAGGCATGGGTTCCGTCTCTTGATGAGGGCCTTTAGTCTAGTCAGATAGTGGTTGGTTACTCTGACAACTTGGAGCCGATAATGCACCAGTGCATCCTGCAGGCAGCTCACCATTGCAGATGCCACGGTTTGTAGCTGGGTTCACGTTTACCTTTCTTCTCTGATAGTGTACTGAGTACCTTCCAGTATGTGAACACTAGTCAGTGGGTGTGAAAGGCTCCAGTCCGGCACCAGCTTGGCTTTCCGTGTTCAGTGAGATCTGTAGGTGTTGTCTTCACCAACAGGGCCTTATGATCAGTTTTTGGGGAGCAACTAAGAGCCTTGGCAACAGTCTGAGTTGTCTGAAGGTTTCCATGGGGCCCCTTTGGCCAATAATTTAACTCTATGTTACCCATTCCTGGCACTTGGTGGCAAAAAAAAAAAAAATCTAGTATTGTTGCCCCATTATTTGGTGATTCCATTTATATTTCCTTCGTGTCTGTATATATTTTAAGACACTTCTACAGTATTGTTGAACCCTGCAGAAATTTTTTTCCTAAATATGCAATGTAAAGCATCCCTGTGACTGAACTGAAAGGATAGCTCGGTCTCATGATTCTCTACCTTTCTCAACTGCTGCCTCTCACCAGGAAACCAAGCCCAAGAGAAACATGTGACCCTCCTGTGCAATGGGGAAAGATGTCACATGTGGGCTCAGAGGAGGGCAATAAAAATTCATTTTTATGATTACATATGCACATGCAGCAGAGAAGACACGAGAAGAATATGGTCTGTCCCGAAGGAGGTCTGAAAAGAGCAGGCATGGAACAGATGATTAACGAGCTTGTCAATGGCCACCGGCCATGCCTAGCTTAGCAAATGTGAGCTGAGGGTCCTCTGGGACCTGCGTACTGGCCATTACTGCCAAATGGATAGCAGCCTCCTGGGTTAATTTAATGCTATGGGAGCTCCGGATTCCTGCTGCTTTGTTCATTGCTGTTTAGAGTAGAGATGGGCTTAGCATTTAATCCAACAACAGATACAAGTGACCTTTGCATACAAAGGCCACAAACATAAGAAAGGGTATCATGAGCACACAGGCATTAACAGACCAAAAACCACAGGATATTGCAGAAGAAACTGCAAGAGGAGATGCTAACATCTCCAAGGTCACACAGCCAATTGGTAGGAGACCCTGAGCTGAGATCTTGCCAGAAGTGTCCTCTCCTTTGTAATCCACCAACTCTGGACATCGGAATCCTGGACGGTGCCAAGAAGTACCCAAAACAACTATGGATTATTTTGGGGAGGGACTGTAAAAGCTATACACACACACACACACACACACACACACACACACACACACACACACACACACACATACATGCATACACATACACACACACACACACACACACACACACACACACACACACATTTCCACTAGTACACACTTTCTCTAACACACATACTGTTACTTCCTTGCATCTCTTAGGGCCCAGAATCCCAACTGGGGTAACAAAGGCATGAAGAAAGGACAGGCAGATAGACACACACAGAGAAGAGCTGGGATTGGGTGGTCTGGGCTCCCCATAGAGAAGCCTCTGCACCTCCAAAGCACAGTGTATTGGTTACATACATTTGAACGGGGAGGTGGGGTTATTGCAAACAGATAAATAAGGAGGCAGGCTCAGCTAACCTCTATAGGGGCAGTGTTTGTAGGAAAGCTGCCTTCCAGCCATTAACATCTGGGCATTTTCTACACACTGTCAACATTCACACATGGTTTGGCATCCCTCTGAGCATCACCTGTGGGACACTTTGTCACTCCTGTGGGGTTGACGCCTTGGGGGCCTTGACATGATGGTACCCATTTCAACAATACACATTCACTGAAGACTCCACACACTCAGGGTTTGTTCCACTGCCCACACATCATATCCTTTAAACACACTGGTGCTGAAATGGTTAACCCTAAAAAACAGGATCATCCGAAAGCGTTACTGAATTCACAAATTTTATCATAAAACTGTTCTTCAATCAGTGTTTATTTAAAATACAACCATTTCAGTGGAATCCCTCTAGGCTAATACTATAAAAGGGATTTTACCAAACAAGTCAGGAGCCACACTCCTAATGCTCACCCACTTCTGACTTGGTACTTACAAAAGGGAAAGAAGATTTAGGTGGAATACAAGAACATTCGAGATTCCCTTTCTTTCCCCAATCTAAGATAATTGGGGCATCTTGTGGCTTTCAGTCAATAGCCCATCTGCATGGAGAGGAGTGAACACCTTACAAGCCTTCCTGAAAGGCAGCAATTGCAGTATTGACTGTGCGGCTAAGTGCTAGTATTGTACCTGTGAATTGCCATGTAAATGAGCAGGATGTGCGAAAGAGAGCAATCGTTTCATTAGGAAGCAAAGCTGGAACTCTAAGCCATGCAAACAAATCCTTGCTCGTATCACAAATTACTTTTTTAATGCATCTTTAAAATAGAACAAACAAAGGAACAAAGTCACAGAGGCTTTAATTATTTGCATCTAGAATAGCATTTCTTCCATTCTTGACAAAGGACTCCATGAGTCCAGGTAGAATATCATCTTTCTTTGCAAACAAGGCATATCAAGAGACCTTGGGTCACACAGTCTTACACTGATGAATAGTGTGTTCTTGTTGGACATTCCCCAGGCAGGTTTACAAGGGGGAACCATAACATTTAATCAGATAAGAACCACAGCCTAAGAGCTCACCATGTTTCTTAAATAGAAATTGTAATGCTTCCAATGTGGAAGCCAATGAGACAGAAGTCAGCACTCTCCACATACTAATGAAATAAATGGGTTGAATCATTTTTACATGAATCCATAATCACTTAGAACCAAAAGAATTTTATAGAGTCTATTGTTTCTCACAAAGAACCAACATATATGCAAACTGAATCTGTAAAAATCAAGTGCAAAGCTTGGTAGGTACCCAACAGCAACAGAGATTGGATTTACTGGAGTCTCGACCCTAGACAGAGATGTGCAGGCATGCACAGCTGGGGATGGCCATCTTAGGACAGGGAAAGCAGATCTGCACAGAAGAGAAAAGTCAGCTAGACCATGCACAGTCATAGCATCCTCCTCTCAGCCCACCAAAATGGAGCTGGATGCTATTGATTTTGGAGAGGTCTAGTTGTAAGAATGAACATTGGTTACCAGCGCCAGTTACACATGGAAAGTGCACGGCCACAGCCACAACAAAACCCAGTATCAGTATCAGAGCTTTATTAGGAGGAAAGGGGGTGGGAGGGAACAAGAGAACCAGACCTGGGGAAGGAGCACATGCAGAGAGAGAGAAAGATGGTGGAGGGAAGAGAGAACAGAATAGAGAGAGAGGGTGGGTTCTGAGTCACAGCTCTTTAAGGCACAGGTGGGCTTACAGAGCTATGCCACACATACACAGATTGCGTGACCACACTGCGCATACGTAATCACCAGCACACACTGATGATGTAAGACACAAGACCCCTTATCTAGCTCCTGACCTGTGCATGTGCAGTCATGCAGCTGGAGCACAGCAGAATCGCAACATTAGTAGCTTACAAAAAGTTAGCCACTTGATGACCCTCACTACATGCTCCTGCCACAGGAGACTTGTCAACAGCTGACTGAAGGACCAAGCAGGGCACAGCCATAGAGGACTAACAGTAATAGCGAGACAATGTTGAGAACTGCCCCCATTTGACTGAAGTTTCTACAGGTCAGGGCCCAGACACGGTGCTCTGCTCCAGGGCCACAACCATTCCATAGGGTGTTCCTCCAGGGTGTCTTAACTTAGTTTGACAAAGGCTAACAGCGTTTTAAAATTTTTTAAAATTTTTTATTTCTTTTCTTCCTCCCTCCCCCGACCCCAAGACAGGGTTTCTCTGTAGCCCCAATACCTTGAAACTCACTCTGTAGACCAGGCCGACCTCAAACTCAGAGATATGCCTGCCTCAGCCTCTGGACGGTTGGGATTAGAGACAACCACACCCAGCTAGGATAACAGCACTTTGAAGAAATGGGCATTTACTCTCTTCCAGGTTGCATCTTCGTTGACAGGAATTATCCCTTCTGAAGGCTCTTACAGAACCAGAGGAGGGGCTGACATTGTTCCAGCTTGCACAGGGTAGGGGAGATAAAAGAATCTGGGCCCAAGACTTTGAAGACAGGACACACAAATCTCAGTGGCAGGGTGCTGTTACTTGGTGCATGCACAGGTGCTGGTTTGAGGATCCTGGAAACAGCAGGCTCCATGTTGGTGGAGGACTGGAGGGGTGCGAGTTTTGAAAAGCAAAGTCATGGCTAAACCATCCTTTGTCCAGCAGCCCAGCAGCCTCCCCATACTCTCTCCTAGAGAAAGAGCCCAGCATGGAGCAATTAGCAAAACATATACTTGCTTTACAGAACCATAGCTCAATAGCGGTAAATTAAATGCAAAGGAATGAGTTTCTATTGAAGTCTGTCACTTAACAAGCAACTCCCTCAGCTTTGAAGAACCTGAGGCAGCAAGGAGCAAGGAGCACTAGGCTCCATCTGTTCTCCTCTAAAGTCAGCTGTGAACCAAGGGACCTACTTTCCCTAGAAAGACGCTTATTATGGCCTACCTGCCTAAGTGGTCCTGCAGCCCACGCACAATAGGACACCATGCCTGGTACTAGAAACCTAGCCAGCTACCTGGGACTATGGAGGTCATAGAGCTTAGAGGAGACTCTACTTACCACTGCTTTGCTAGACCAGCATAGTTCCTTACCACATTCTAAATCTTCTCCTTATAAGTCCAGGTAAGTGTAGCTATCCTCTGTCATCAAAGAAGCCTCTCTTTACAGAAAACAGAGACGTCACAGGAAACCACAGCTGGACACAATGCAGAGATCAATGGATCTTGGGGAGCCCAGCCCCAGTGGACACACCTGCCTCACAGCTCCTGCACCTGCGGCTCAGAGAATGCTGCAGAGAAGCGAAGGAGAGATTGCAAGAGCCAGAGGACCAGGAAGCCTGCTGTGAAAATCTCTCCTAGAAATGGCTGCTTGCACAAGACCAGAACAAGGGTGACATTAATGGACAGGTTAAGGTAGAAGCAAAATTTTTCACAACGTCGTACTCCAGACAAAGAACTGCAAGCATCTAATGACTGCTAGGAGAGGAAGAAGTAGCCTCTTCCAGAGATGAGCCTCTAATACAATATAGTCAATATAGTCAACTCTAATACAATATAGTCGATATAGTCAACTCTAATACAATACAGTCAATATAGTCAACTCTAATACAATACAGTCAATATAGTCAACTCTAATACAATACAGTCAATATAGTCAACTCTAATACAATATAGTCAATATAGTCAACTCTAATACAATACAGTCAATATAGTCAACTCTAATACAATACAGTCAATATAGTCAACTCTAATACAATACAGTCAATACAGTCAACTCTAATACAATACAGTCAATATAGTCAACTCTAATACAATACAGTCAATATAGTCAACTCTAATACAATACAGTCAATATAGTCAACTCTAATACAATACAGTCAATATAGTCAACTCTAATACAATACAGTCAATATAGTCAACTCTAATACAATATAGTCAATTTTAAAATCACATATACACATACAACAAATATGTACTTGGTGATTTATGCCATATATTTGTGTGTGTGTGTGTGTGTGTGTGTGTGTGTGTGTGTGTGTGTAAAATCAAAGAAAAATAGCTGTCAATCTGAGAGTGAAGAGGGAATGTAAAGGTTGGAGGGAGGGACACAGAAGGGGGTAGAGGGAGGGAAGAGGAAGGGGAAATGATGGAATTGTGTTTTTATTAAAAGCATAAATAAGATTTTAAATGATGCTTGTAAATGAAGGTGTTATGTCCTGCTATCACCCATAAAGTCATCACAATCTGAAATCAGTCTTCATAAAGGACTGGAGAGCCTCCTTCACACAGAACTCTTAGTCAGCACTGGGCCCTCAGAGGTTTGACCACTCTCCCTTACACAGGCTGTATTTAATCATGTGACTTCATGAAGGTAATACACAAACACAGCCATGGTCACCAGACAGCTCTTGACCCTCAAGATAAAAAGAGAAACATGAAACTCAATTAGATTTTTGAAGAATCAAATAAAGATCGGAAACAGCTAGATTTCGGGCTGTGATATGTGATATTAGGTTAATCATCTAGAAGGAAATGAAATGTTGAGCTGGGAAGCCAGCTAGTGAGTCCTCTGGTTAGGAGTGAGTGTCAGCACGTCAAGCAACATAGAGCTCACCTAAGATCAGTAACTCAAGCATCCTTCTGCTCCTGTACCTTGCTGTGTTGAAATAGTTTCTTGATATGCTTAAGGAGAATGTGGGTCAGTCCAGTCACATTCCACTGCACTTTTGTCTCGGGGTCTCCCCATTCGTGCTGAAACCATCGTGGATGTCCTACAAAACCTAGACTTAAAGGAACCTTTTCTCTTTACCAGACGATCTTAAAAACAAGACTTTGAGTAACTGGCCCACTTTTCTGTCATTTATAAGCTTTAGAAACACTTGAACCTTCCTTTCTAGGATTTTTTTTTTTTAGGATTGTAGCCTAGTCCATCATCTGTTTGTTTATAGCAATTCACAACTAAGAAAAAGCCAATGAATTTTGGAAGAGAGGAAAGGCACCCTACATTGTCCAGCTTTCTATGATATGATGCCCTAAGTTAAGCAGCTTTAGACCTCAGGTATTTGTTTTTCATGATTCCGGGTGGGGGAACATTCAAGACCAAGTAGATCTGTTGTCTAGCGGGAATCTGCTTCCCGGGTCACAGCAGCTACTCTCCTACTATGTTGTCCTGTGTCAGAAAGGAGAGGGAAGACCCTAGAGCCACTTGTGGGAAAACACTGAGCTTGTTCTCTGTTGCTATCACATTCTACCTGGGTCATGTATAAAGAAAGGACCCTGATGTGAGTTGCAGTGTGGGTTGCCAAGGGCCTTGAGATAGCCAGGCCTCACTGACCCATGATGGAAAGCAGAGGGGTAAGTGGATGCATGTGGAAGGGTGGATCTGCTTATAAACTTTACAGCAGCCAGCTCCACAGGTATAGTCTAGTCCTAGAGGAGAAAGAAGACTCACACAGACAGGCATCAGTCCACCCATGGAGGCTGTGCCCGCCCCCACACCTAAACACCTCCCACTAGGCCCTTGTAACATTCCTGGGACATCACTTCATGAAGAATTTAAACCCCAGCATGAGGTTTGACAGGAACAGATCTTACTTAAACCATGGAAGGCATTAACCCCACCCATGAGGGATCGGCCTTTGTTCCCCTTCAAAGGCCATACCCGATGCCATCACACTAGGAGTTAAGACTTGTGCATACACGCTGAGGAGACGCAAGAGGTCAGTCAGGAGGCAGGAGGCAGCCTGTTTGATTCCCCACCTAGTGACTACAGTGTACTCTTGGTCATGACTCTGCAGAGTGTTCAATCCCTGCTCATCTGTGATGTCAGACAGAAAGTCTGAGTATCATACCATGAGTATGATCCTGGCCATCTCGGTGGGCTCTGGGCACCTGACTTTGTGCTGCTCTCCACTGCACCATCTCTCTCACCTGGGCACCTGACTACCTAGAGCCCAGCCAGGAGAAGGAGGTGAAGCCTGGGGAAGGAAGCGCCATGCTGATGTCCCATCACTTTGGCCCATGAGACCTCCCTCCCTCGGGTTTCATCATCTGCCAAACAAAGTAATTTGTAATAGTCACAGTCAGTTTTTATTAGGATTAAACTGTACACCACTTTCTGGCACAGAGCAGAATCCTACATCAGATCCATGATGTGTTTCCTCTGGATCCTACATGCAAAAATAAATTAATTAATAAGTAAATAAATAAATAAAGTATCAACCAGAGAGTTTCCCCTTTGGTCAGTGTAAGTATAATTTGGTGTCTTTTTAGTGATAGTAAAGGGAATTTTTTGAGATTCCAAATAAGCTCCTTAACAAACTCTCAGCAGCTGAAAGCCGATCCATCAGGACTGCAGTCAGAGACCATCTGTGACAGACACCAGTGTCTCCTAACTGGAAAAGGCATCTCCACACGACTGCTTGGTTGGCAAGTGCCAGATGAGGGCGACACACTCATTTCACTCCGTGGGGTATCAGCTGCTTTCTGTTGCATAATAGGAAGCCTCAACAAGAAGAAACCTAGACAAGGAAAGGTTCTCTAGCGGTTCCAACGGTAATCATCATATTGGGGAAAGTATGGCAGGAGACCATCTCGGCTGTCAGAATGAGCACATTTCAACTGCACACAAGAAGCAAAGAGACATCAGAAAACGGGGCCCCCTGTGGTGATGTACACAAAGCACCACCAACTGGGGACCAAGTGTTCAAGCGTATGAGCCTTTATGGGATGGGTTCATGCTCAAATCACAACACCTAGCAACTCAGGAAGATGAGAGCTGACCCATTTTATATGTTAGAGTGACCATACCTAGGACCCTCTCTGCAAGCAAAGGCTACAATGAGAAGGATCATGGGCTCTTGCCGCCTCACCCCTCCAAATCTTCTGTTTTGGACAGTGCAACCATCGTTATGACTCTCAAGGGGAGATCCTGAATGTCTAACACCAAACAGGTTGTTTCTTTTCATCTAAAAAAGTGTCAAGTCAGACTGAAATTGACCCCATGCAGAAGACATGCCTGACTACAAAACGGTCAGATAAGTTAGCCTCATGGTGCACACACACACACACACACACACACACACACACACATACTATACATATATACATACATATATATACACATACATGAGTGTGTGTGTGTGTGTGTGTGTGTGTGTGTGTGTGTGTGTGTGTGTATCCTTATGCTTATGCTAGCCCAGAGCTGGGAGGGTGGCTCACATTGTAGACCCACTTTTTCCTATAAAGGCTTATTATTTCCTACCTGGTGGACTGGAGTCTATACAGAGTCTCCATTTTAGCTCAGTGTCAGAGTGCTGGGGTTGGCACATTTCTCACAGCAGATATGGTTTGGGGAGGAATGGGTTGACCCAGGAAGAGTATGGAGAAAGGGAAGGGGTGCCATGCACAGGGTCTCTGGTTTAAGGGCTAAAGAGGCCACACAGCTGTTCCCCAAGGCCAAGAAATGAGATCTGAGAACACTGGTCTCTGTGAGAACTGATGGCTTCAGTGTGTTTTCATCTCAGACTCCCGTGGGATATAAGAGAATGAAGAGATGCAGGGAGCTGGCAGGAGGAGACGTGACAGACTGTAAAAGCTCAGTGAACCCCCTTCCTGCTTGGATAAATGGGCCAGATGTCTTTGTCCACTTGGGCTGCTGAAACAACATTATCTGGTGAGAACAGGGGTGTGTTTCTGATCCTCATGGAGGCTGAGAGTCCAGAACTGAGGTGGCGGCTCTGGGAATCCTGCTGAGGGGAGGGAAGCTGTGTCCTTCCATGACCAAGGTCAAGGGTTAAATGCCTTCTATCAAGTCCTCTCGCAAGAGCATGTGACCCAGTAAGTGAGGAAGGAACCCCTGTGACCCGGCCACCTCTAAGAACCCCACATCTTGAAACTCTCACATCGTCAACACCTGGATTGATTGCAGAGCAGACATACTCAAACCAGAGTACAGACAGACAAGGCGTGTCAGAATCCGATGCAGTGAGAAGCCAGGCATGCATTACCTCCAGTAAAGAGAGCTGAGCACATCGCACGCGTCGATGTATTGAAACTGCTCCTTGGGGAGGCTCTTCCCCTGCCTTGCACACATCCTGGAAATCGATGGGCACCACACTTCACTCACTTGGATGTCTGCAAGCATCATTAATAGCATAGAGTTAAGCCACTGGAATGAAACCCACTTTTCATTATTCACATTCTTAAAAGGCTACGAGGAGATTTAGTAATTCTTAGAATTTTAAGGTGACTATTTCATGTACTATGTCCCATGCAAGTGAAATAAAAATCTGACTTCATTTATTTAATCCCCTTTTCACAGTAAATTTCACAATGTGTTCAAATCCCATGAAGAAACTGAAAGTCAGCATTCTTTCTTAATTTCAGGAAATTTCCACGCTATAATTGTGACCTCATGGTTTAGGCTCATTCTTTAGCAGTCTTTTTCTCTCTCTCTGCAGTTATAGATAACAAGAATTAGTGCTAGAAATCTTGTGTACTAGAGCTCTCCATTTCAAGGCATGTGCTGGGAACTCGAGATATTAAAAAAGTAATTTACATAAACTTCGTACAGCTTCTGCACTCTCCGTGGCGCGTCCTTCCCCAGCCCTGCATTTTGCTTCTCAGCACATTATTCATTCTCTAAGCACCTGGCTCTGATGAAGAGCCTCTCTGTTGCCTTCCTCTCCTAGGCCTCACTCCTGTGGGAGCCTCTCTCGGCTCTCCAAGTCCGTTTTGTCACAACACCATTTTAAGCAGGAAAATAAGATTCAGTTTATCCTATGACCCTGTGTTTGATTCTAGGAGACAAGGAGCAGGGGGGAGACAAACAAGGTAGAAACCATAACAGTATCCAGAGAAAGTCCCCTCCTCTCTGTATGTGTGTACATCTGCACATGCATGTGTGTGAGCTTGTGTGTGTGGGGGGGGGGGTAGCATAGACATGGAGGCTCCTTTAAAGGTGTGAGAATAGTAACTGACATCTTCATAACAACCATTAAACCAGAAGCCACACAACTGACACCTTCAAAGAGTGTGGGGAATGTGGGGAGGGTCATAAATAAACCCTTGTACCCACTGAAGTTTATCATGAAAGAATAAAACCTGAATTCAGTCTTTTACACAACAAAACTACTGAGTGCTTACAATGACAGACGAAAAGATACCCCTCAGCACATAGGTCAGACAGAGAAGAACGTATCCCACATGCAGGGATTGACCCTCAGAGGGAAATAAGCTCCAAGAAAATGGAATATATACAGAAATTCGAATAAAATCTGCAATGTGAAAGTTAAAAAGTATTTTGAGGTTAAAACAAATGAGTTGAAACTACAATAATCACAAAAAATAGAAGATTAATAAGTCCAAATTATAAGATCTTTGTTAGCAAAAAGGATAAAAGTACTGAACTGTTTTAAAAGTAACCATGTTATAATTTCTAGGAAAAAAAATAAAAACAGAAATGCATATAACTTGCAAATGAGGGAAGAAAAATTTGTTATTGTTAATATAAAAGAAGTTCTGAGAAAAAGGGATACAGAGAGTTCTACTAACGTGCCACAAAGTACATGAAACGTCCAAACCCAAGTGCCCAGCACTTCACTGTCGACAGGATTTTCCCATAATATGCAGTGATAATATCAGATGAAACTATAATGAGCAAGATGTACACAGATGATGGACAAATTGAGTCTGTTAAGTCTTGGGTCACCATGGAAGGCTGGGTTCACAGTCAACACTCATTGGTACAAAGTATTAAGAGAAAAATAGAAAAGTCACAGGTATGGATATGGCATTTGGTGGAATTTTCATGATAAAAATTATAGACAGCTTAATAAATTGGTACTGTAGGCCCTTTCCTCAGTCGGACAAACACCATCTACAAGGAAACAATGCCAGTCTCAAGTGATTACCTCAAACGCACGAAGTCTTAGCCTTAATACTTACCAAAACAACGAAACTCTCCTTAATAAAATCAGTGACAAATATCGTGTCAGTGGGTAGCAATGTGAGCATTTTTGTTTTGAACTGAGGAACCATTTCACATCACCTTATGTCACATACTTCTTTCAATGTTGTATCAGCACATTAAGTCAGCACGGCACAGCAGAATTAGAAGCATAAAGGAAAGACAGCTAGAAGAAGAGGGCCAGGCATGGCAGCACAGCTCAGAACTCCTGCATTCAGGCAGTGGAGGGAGGGGGAGCTTAGCCACAGTCAGACAGCCTGGTCTACAGTGTGTGGGGGAAGGCATCACAAAACCTGTCAAGGAAGGAGGATGACTTAGTTAGAGTTTCTATGGCTATAAAGAGACATCCTGATGACAGCAACTCTTAAAAAGGAAAACATTTAATTGGGGCTGGCTTATAGTTGAGAGGTTTAGTCCATTATCATCATGGCAGGAAGCATGGTAGACAGACATGGTGTTGGAGAAGGAGCTGTGAGTTCTACATCTTGATCCACAGGCAGCATGAATTCAGAGAGCCACACTGGGTGTGGTTTGAGCATCTAAAACCTCAAAGTCCACCCCCAGTGACACACTTCCTCCAACAAGGCCATACATACCTCCTAATAGAGCCACTCCCTATGGGCCAACCATTCAAACACATGAATCTATGGGGGCCATGCCTATTCACACCACCACAGAGGGAAAACTGTGGTGGTATTGTGTTCCCCAAAATATTGTGCACCCTAATAAACTTATGTGGGATTAGAGAACAGAACAGCCACTAGATACAGAGGCTAGAAAATGCTGGCACTCACACTTTTAATCCTAGCATTCCAGAGGCAGAAATCTGTCTGGATCTCTGTGAGTTCAAGGCCACATTGGAAACAGCCAGGCATGGTGACACAAGCCTTTAATCCCAGGAAGTGAGAGCAGAAAGCAGAAAGGAATATAAGGCATGAAAACCAGGAACTAGTCTGGTTAATCTTTCAGGCTTTGGAGAAGCAGTTCAGCTGAGATCCATTTGGATGAGGACTCAGAGGCTTCCCAGTCTGAGGAAACAGGATCAGCTGAGGAACTGTCGAGGTGAGGAAGCTGTGGCTTGTTCTGCTTCTCTGATCTTCCAGTATTCACCCCAATAACTGGCCTCAGGTTTTATTAATAAGAACTTTTAAGATTCCTGCCACAGAAAACGAATAGAAATAATTTGTCTTTGAGACACAAGTTTTACACAGAAAAAATCCACTAATAACTGATCAGAACTTACAAAATCATTTAGTAAAAATTTAAGTTTGTTTGAGCAAAATGTATGAAAACAAATTCATTTTATGTGACAACAAAAATGCTACAAAACAAAAACAAAAATTAAAACATTTAACTATGACAGCAAATAATGATGAAATAATTAAAAACCATGCAATAATCAAATAAGGGAGTTTTTGAATGTCATTAAGACACATTAGAAGAAAACCCAAGAAAATGAAAACCATCAGCGAATATACTCAATTTTGCAAAGACTCTTTCCCAATTTTATTTAGAGAATCAACTAAACCCAATTAATATCAAAGACGAATTTTGAAAAACTTGACCAAATTATTCTAAATTTATATGAGAGTTGCTATAGTTTCCATGTAGACTGCTCCCTCAAGGCCCATGTGCCAAAAGTCTGGTGTGCAGGGTGGCACTGTGGGAGGCCATGCACCCTTTGGGTGGTGGGTCTGAAGGGAGGTCTTTAGGTCTTTGGTTGCAGCCCCTTGAAGGGATGTTTGAGACACCAGTCCCTTCCTCTTGTTTTCTTTGCCTTCTGTCACGATCAGAACACTTTGCTCTGTGTACCCTTCTGCACTCCTGAACAGCCTTGCCAGTACCTCCCTTGATCTACCCTGTTGTCAAGCTCACCTTGTGAGCAAAGTCTTTGTCCTCAGTAAGTTCATGGTCCCGCATTCATTACAGTGATGGGAAACTGACGAATACAGGAATTAAGAGATATTGGGGTGCCTTGATCCTGGAGGACATGGGAATGGAGGGGAGGGACTGCGGGGAAGGTGGGGTGGGGGTGGGAGGAGGGAGGACAGGGGAACCCATGGCTGATGTATAAAATTTAAAACACATAATAATAAAGAAACATGTATTTATTATAAAAAAAGATTGGGCTTTCTGAGTCAGTAAAGAAGGAGAGTTGCATATGGAATCTGAGGCTCTACTACAAAGGCTTCCTCGGATGAACAGTGCTGTTGGGTCATGAGTAGACTAATAGGGTCTAGAGAAGAAAACTGGGCCTAGATAAACCCTGTTCATGAATGGATCTTGACATAAGCTCGGGGTGACACTAACGATGAGTGAGGAAATACTGTCCTTTCAATAAATGCCTTTAATATAGTTAGGGATCCCTATATAAAAGTACATTTGACACATAGCTCTACCTCATGTACATGGAGTTGTTCTCACCTAAGATGCCAACTCATGTGGCCACTGATGACAGAGTGAGCTCATAGGATGATGAGGCTTTAGCAGAGTGGTTGCAGCATCCTTGTGTGTACTGCAGTCTTAATTCATTAGGTAGGGAGCTGTTTGTGGTCAAAGATACTAGTTCACATTACCTCATGACACCTTGGTGGTACTTAGCAAGGGATCTTCCACATAATAGATGATAGGTAATAACTAAATGAGGAGCAGACATGTTGTCAGTTCCTCTGAGCACTGACTTTGACTTAGAGATGGTGATTCATGGTGTCCATTTTAAAAACAACCTCCTGGGTTTTCATATCTTGTGCACATGCACCTTATTGATGAGCACATGTCTGCCTCTGAATAATTAACACTTAGAAGCAATCCAAAAGCAGTCAACTTCCTCCCAATGTGGACAGAGAACACCATAATTAAGATATTTGTTCTCAAAAAAAAAAAAAACTAAAAAGTGCTAGTAATAATGAATTACAGCAGTACTTGAGGACATTAATCCCCTTTCCCTCCTGGTGGAAGACAATATGCACTGTTTAAAATGGGGATGTACAACAGTCGGTACTACCAACAAAGAAGCGAAGATGATGAAAGGGAAGGAGCCAGGGAACACAAGCTGTAGTTACACCCTAGGTCAATTTCACCCTCTGTGGAAAGAAAGTGCCTCCTACATAGGTCAGGTTTGCCCTGACCTGGACCGGCTATGCTCAGTTCTTCTCTAGAGGATCAGCAGAAAAAGGTCATATGCAAACAAAAAGTCATGGGTTCTTGGAAACAGTCATTTCAGCCATTATTCTGACTGGGCCACATCTCTGTCACTTAGCAACGGACAGCTTTTGTTCTCATTTGGTCATCTGAAGATATATCTTATCCAGTGAGCAAAACCAGATATAAAAGGTAGAACACAGGTTCTGGAGGTACCCTGCTGTTCTCCTAAGGGTGAGGACCATGCATACCCTCTTGTATTTTTAGAAGTCTTGTGCACATACAAGTCAGCTTGGAATATCAAATGCTCGTATTAACAAAAGATGTCATCTATTTCTGAGGCCTCTGGGCACTGAGAAGGGAAGGCCTAAGCACTCCTAGGAATCTGAACACTTTATGATTCTTCTAAAAAGGTTCAGATTTCCTGGGTTCTTTCCAGGGAAACCCCTACATGGGTGCGCCAGAACAACTCTGCCCTTAACCCTAAGAAATGTTCCTCAACCTGCGGAAGGTCCAAAGCCTCATTGCAGCTCATGGTGGTGGTAGAGATCCCATGACTCCTTTCGGGAGCTCACTGAAGGCTGCTAAAGCCTACCTCTTTGCTGGTAACCTGGCATTGCTCATAAGCCTCTGAATGGTCTCAAGTGTGAAACCAGCATCCACTAGGTCCTAGATTTGCCAGGACTGTTCCAGCCCTTTAAGTGTCACTCAAGGAACCCATGACATGGCAGCTCCGATTGAGAAGAGGAATGCATTCTCTTCTCAATCCATACTCATTAGAGACTATGCCATGCCTCTCCTGGGAGAACACCCCTTAGACGCCAGACTCCTTTGTAGTCACCTATTACTGGATCCAGGAACCAGGCCTGTTTGCAGCAGCAAGGAAGGTCATATGTTCTCCTGAGACTCTTGGCAGCAAGTCTGGTAGTGACCCTCTCTGTCTCTCTCCTACCAACACATTCAACCACCCTCTTCCTGTATGAAAAAAGATAGAAGAGCAGTAAAACTCTCAATAATGGAGACTTCACCAGACAGAGAATGGGGAGAGAGAAGGAAAGAAAGACAGAGAGGGACAGACAAAAAACAAGACAAGTATCATGTCCCAAAATCTTGCTGCTTAAATAGCTTTCAATTCCCACCACGCCTTGGGCCAAGTTTCTAAGGATGGCTGTCAGTGGCGAAGGTTCACAGGTTTGTTCATGGTGTTCAGGGAGATCAGAGAGAAATGAAGCTGTAACATGTCTGACAAGGAGCTTTGAAATGTCACAGAACACAGTAGCATGGCCTGGAGTTACAGATACCCACCAGCCTTTCTCTTAAAGAGATTTTTGAGTGAAACTATTCAAAGGGATCTTGTCAGAGCACACACCTTTTCCTCCAGGAACCCTTGTCGAAGTGAGCATCAGTGTTCCAAATGTGTCAGGGCACATCCCCAAGAATATCCATTGAGCCCCAAACTCTTTCTCTCTCTCTCTCTCTCTCTCTCTCTCTCTCTCTCTCTCTCTCTCTCTCCTTTATTTCTATCTATCTATCTATCTATCTATCTATCTATCATCTTTCCCTTTCTCTCTGTTTCTTTCTCTTTCTTTCTTTGTGTGTGTGTGTGTGTGTGTGTGTGTGTGTACATGTGTTGTATATGGACACATATGAGGGTATGTGTACCTACAGAGGCTAGGAGAATATCCTTTTCTGTCTTATTTTCTCAAGATAGGACCTCACATTGGATCTGGAACTCCGTTTTTTTTTTCTATTAGACCAGATGGGAAGTGAATTCCAACTTTCCTAGTGGTATGAATTTGTGTTACAGGGGTGTGTAGGGGTGCTGGGACCCAAACCCAGCCCTCCATGCTTGTACAGCAAGTGTTCCTTTCCGTTGAACCATCTCCCCAGGTGTGGTGGTTTAAATAAGAGATGTCCTCTGCAGTCTCTGGCATTTGAACACCTCAGTTGATGTGCTGTGTGGGGAGGTTTAGGAGGTGTAGTCTTGACACTAGAGGCAGACTTTTACAGTCTAGAGACTCACACCGCTTTTACTTTGCCCTCTCTGCTTCACGCTAGCATCTGAAGATGTAAGTTCTAACCTTCTGCTACTTGCTGCCATGATGGACTCAACCCTCTAGAACTGCAAACCCAGATAAACCCTTCCTTCTATAAGTCACCTGGGTTCTGGTGAGTTACTGCAGCAACAGTAAAAACATCAGCTCACCCCAACTTCTGATCATGCTGTTTTAGGCACTCATTTGAAACAGAAGAGGTCTCCAAATCCCACAGGAAAAACAATGGATCTGGCGCTGGCATTCCATAGCTTCCTGCCAGAACACTGCATCTCTGCCGGCTTCATACAGTTCTGTCTTCGGTTCATCACCACTCACCTGACTTTGTGCTCGCAGCTCTTAGGAATCCACAAGTCTGAAGATGCGTGGGGCTTGGCTGGTCCTCACCTCTGCTTTGTCTTTCTAAAGCAGGAGGCCTCCAGGAGTATCTAGTTCCTAACAGTTTAAGGAGGTACTCTGCATCCTGATTCCCATCTAAGTGCCCAGGGCCCTATCCCATATATTTGAAATCCCTTTCACTAGTGTGTCGTTCTGTAAGATGCAGCTGTCGGGGAACCTGGACCCTATGAATGCCTCCTGCACGAAGCCAGTAAAGCACAGTTGCTGTAGCAAAGCGCAGCATCCACTAAAACAGTTTTGGAGATCTAGTCACATTGGGTGCAGCATGGATCCCAAAGTGAAGTAGGCAGAGCAATCTGCATCAATATTCCAGGACTAACAAGTTCCAGTGATGTGCACTGTGTGAAAATGTAATCAAGTAAGATGGGCAGATGGAAACACAGGCATGCAAGCCCAGGCTGTGTAATTAGGTGGTAAATTGGGTAAGTCAATCAATATGCTAGGAATGATCAGAACCTCTCATCCATAGCGGGTGATGGAGGCGAAACCACCACCTCAGCCTCCTTCTATTGGTGAAGGTTTCGTGGAGAAAACAGATCCTGAGGCCAAGTAGACCAGGTAAGGCACATGGATAAAGCAGAGTTCTTAGGTACAGGAGTAGATTCAGTGTGCAAAGGGCAGCTCAGATCATTTTCTGTATTCTTACTCTTCTTAAGTAAAGAACAAAGTAGTGACCTGACCCACACATTCACCAAGAGAAAGGGCAGTACCCCTGGGGTAAAGCTGATACCTGGAGGAAAAGGATCTTACTTATTACCACAGCTTGTGGACTGTCACAGCTCAGTCAACAAAATCCATTCCTTAATATTTAATTTAACTCATTAAATTAAATTAAAGATGTCTCCTTAGGGGTTTGGTAATGAAAGCAAGTTCATAACCACTGATGTAAGCCTTTCTAGAAAAAGTTGCTCAAAGCTTTCAGTAAAGATTCAAACTTTCTTCATCAGGACTGTTATTAGGAAAGTCAAAAGACAGACGACAGAGCATGGGAAATAATTTATCCACTATAAAAAAAAGACAAAAAATTAAAATGCAGGCAAAAGATGCAGATAGGAATTTCACTGGAAAAGACCAGCTGTACATGCACACAAACATATGGGTGCACATGCACATACATACACACCACACACATAGGGACACACAGACACACACACATATGCACAGGATATGTGGTATCACTGGTGATCAAGGAATGACAAATCAGAGCTGCATTTGACATTTATTTAGGAAGGCTCTAAGGTCTTGTTACCTTAGGAAAGAGTGTTACCCTAACAGTTGAATGTAGTAAATGGTATCACCCTATGATGAGCATTTAGAAGGCCTTCTGAAGCTGAACATAAATAAAATTGCTGTGTGCCTTAGGATAAGTGAAACATATTCACAGGAAAAATGTGTGTATACTATATATGTGTTTACTATATATACATATATAGTGGTGATATTAACAACAGCCAAACAGTAGAATGACCCAAATGTCTATCCATTCAATGTAGAGATAACAAAATGCAGTGCATCCATAGAGTAGAATATTACTTTTATTTTTATTTTTGGAAGCCCAGAGAAATTTCATTATAATTTAAAAGCAAAGCCCCAGTGAACACAAGCTGTAAATCCTGGCATCTTAGCAGCTGCTCAGAAGAGGAGACCAAGCAGGGAAGGGGAGAAGTCCTGCCACTCAAACTAATCCAACATGGGGTCGGCCACTGTACTAAGTGAAAAAACAGCTGACAAGCATGCATCACACGACTCCATTTAAACAGCACGTCTCTCCAGGACAAGTCAATTAATGGTGATGGTAGATTAATGGCTGCCACAAGCCTGGGGAAGGGGAGAGGACCATGCCTCCCAATGTGTACATTTCTCTTTGGAGTGATAAAAATTGTCTGCACTTGAACCAGTTGTTAGAGTCATGTGACCATCTCACTACACAAAGAAAACATTAAAATGTACAATTTTATAGGATCCATTTTATGATAAGCAAATTAATTCTGAGTTAAAATAGTTGACCTCATCATTTTTCCTGAACAAACTTGATAAGAGCCCACAGTGGCTTTGAAATATGGAGGAGGGGGTGAGGCCATCATCATGAAGAGATTTCTGCTTGATTATCTCAACCCACATCATCTCACCCCAGACACCACAGCATCCTCAACTTTTACAATGTCTGTGGACATAAGGAAAATGAGCTCATGTCAAAGATGCATTGGGTCGCCAGGGTGCAGCTCCTACAGTCTAATTGCACAGGGTGCAGCTCCTACAGTCTAATTGCACAGGCTCGGTGATTGACCTATTGATTGTTCCCATCCCCTCCACTGAGCAAGCACAGCCACTGCTGAGAAGACTCACTACCAAGCCTGGCCAGGTTAGGGCTGAGTGGGCAAGTGCAATCAGAGGAGAGACTCAGATTTACAAGAGGATTAGGGGAGAGAAACCACGGCACATTTACTCTTTGCCCAACCTCAGAAAAAGCCCAAGAAGTGAGATTTCCTCTCAATTATATTGCTCTAAAACACGGAATGTTAAAGACAAGAGAAACTGAAGGGCACCAAGAGCCCAGGATGGTGCTCGCTCATAACAGCCTTCAGGAGAAGACAACTGCTCAGCATTAGGTGGGCAGCATCCCTGCTCTTCGACATATTAGAAATACTGTTCCTGATGTAGTCTGAAACTAGCATGTCCAGGTCACAGATGTCTGTGTTTGCTACTTCAGAAGAGTGACTGGGAGGGAGCAGGAGAGAGAGCCCAGATGAGGTGCCACCAACCCTCAACTACAATGAGGAGAAAGTAAAGTGAGCACAGCTGATTGTACCCTGCCCCCAAGGAGGACCACACCTCTGGAGCTGCACTTCCTCAGAGCCTTGCTGCCTCTGACCGCCTCTTGCCCTCCAGCCCTGGCCCTCTTTAACTGGGGAAAGAATGCTGGGAGAGATGGGACACAGGCTTGTGCTGAGGCCAGTCTCCAGATCTCACATATCCTAGCAGGGATACTGGATCTGGCCCCCAGTCTCCACCTGCCCCCGGTCTCTCTCAGTCCACAGCCCCACACATCCCACTCCCACTGTTCTCTGGGCACACTTCCTTTGTTTGAGCTTCACCATGTGGAAAGGACATCTGGTGGCCGTCCTCCACAGCACGGCCCCCTTTTATTCTTGAGAATTGCCCTTGTATCAGCAGAGGAAAATCATTTCCCACCACCTCTTCCTCATCATCACAGTTTTCCAAGCACTACAGGACAGCCAATGCTCTCTGCAGACACCTCTCTTCTCAAATTGCCCCTTTCCCTCAATTTGCGGACTCTCTGGTGGGACCACTAATTCATTGGCCTCTCATTAGAGGAATAAGCGTGGAGATTTAGATAAAGTCTTTCTGTCTGCATTTGAATGCCAATCCCTGCTAATTCACCCATCTCTTCCCTCTAAGGGGTCTGCCTCCTTAGCTGCACAGACCAGCAGACCCCTCCCCGCCTGGGAGCAGCTCTCCCTGTTAATTGAACCTCCACCTGCTCCCACCTCCCTCTTCATGTCTCACTCAGCCTGAGGGATGCTGTGTCCAACAGACTCCAACCAAGCCATTGTCCTCCTACCCTAGAGAGTCAGCCAGCTCTCCATAGGGCGAACTTCTTATTTCATGTCTCTCTCTCTCTTAGTCTGTCTGTCTCTCTCTGTCTGTCTGTCTCTCCCCCTCTCTCTGTCTGTCTCTCCCTTTGTCTGTCTGTCTGTCTCTCCCCCTCTCTGTCTGTCTCTCCCTTTGTCTGTCTGTCTGTCTGTCTGTCTCTCTCTCTCTGTCTCTCTCTCTGTCTCTCTGTCTCTGTCTCTCTGTCTCTCTGTCTCTCTCTGTCTCTCTGTCTCTCTCTCTCTCTTCCCACATCCCCAGGCACAGAGGAAAAGTAGTAAAAAGCAGTGTCAGAGAGAACTACCCTCTCCCTTTAAAGCTAGTTTTTGTTTTGTTTTAAATTGATTTGCATTAAAGGTTGTAACAGGAAATAATCCCAGGTGTTGCCAGGGCCATTCAGACAATGTTTCAGTGTGTTCCTGGAAAATGTGCTCCATGAACAGGAAACTGCAGTGTGGTCTGATAAAGACTTCCTCTGACTGTCTTTTTTTTTTTTTTTTAAGATTTTTTTGGTTTCTTTGTGTGTATATATGTGTGGTGCATGTGTGTACATGATATGTTTGTGTATGTGTGGTATGTATCTGTGTGGTGTGTGTGTATGTGGTGTGTCTGTGTGTGTGTGTGTGTGTGTGTGTGTGTGTGTGGTATGTGTGTATATGTGGTGTATGTGTATGTGGTGTGTGTGTGTGTGTGTGTGTGTGTGTGTGTGTGTGTATGTGTGGTATGTGTATGTATGTGGTGTGTGTGTGTGTGTACATACAGGTATATAAGCATTAATGCAGGTGCCTACAGAGGCTTGCAGGTGTCATGGAACTGGAGTTGTAAGCCACCTGGTGTGAGTTCTGGGGACCAAACTCTAGTCTTCTGAAGCACTGGGTAACAGTGTTCATCACCTCTGAGCCGCTTCCCAGCCCCTAACTGTTCTCTCTTTCTGTGTCTTTCTACATAGCCCTGGTGTTCTAGAACTCTCTAGTAGATCATGCTGGCCCCAAACCACCTGCCCCTGTCTCCCAAGTGCTGGATTACAAGTGAGTACTGCTTTGCCAGGCTCTCTGACCACTCTTAATGCTGTCTGTGTCCACACTTTGTCTACTAAGTGGTGATTGGGCATCTTGCTTTGTAGATGGTGTGGGTTTGTTGCACATGGTCCTGGGCTTCATAAAGACATTTCAAGACAGATAGATAGATAAATAGGTAGATAGATAGATAGATAGATAGATAGATAGATAGATAGATAGATAGATGTCTGGATGGATGAATGGATGGATGGATGGATGGATGGATGGATGGATGGATGGATGGATGGATAGGTAGACAGACAGACAGACAGACAGACAGACAGACAGACAGATAGATAGATAGATAGATAGATAGATAGATAGATAGATAGATAGACAGATAGATATAATGGATGGATGGATGGATGGATGGATGGATGGATGGATGGATGGATGGATAGATAGATAGATAGATATGATGGATGGATAGATAGATAGATAGATAGATAGATAGATAGATAGATAGATAGACAGACAGATAGATAGACAATAGATAGATAGAGACGAGAAATAGAATACATATATATATATATATATATATATATATATATATATATATATATATAGTACTTACATTCTCCCCACACTCCCCTTCTCTCCTCCTTCCACTAAGCATCTCACCATTCCCATTTCTACTTTCACATTCTACATACACACATTATTACATGTATCAATGAGTGAGTGAAAATGTGGCATTTGTCTTCCTGTGTATGACTTAATTTGCTCAATATGATAATTCCTAATTGTATCCATTATTTTCTGTAAGTAAAATCACAGCATTATTCTCTATGGCTGAATTAAATTCTATTGCATCTATACAATGCATTTTCCTTACCCATTCCTCTGTTGATAGACACCTATCTATTGTGAAGGGTGCTACAATAACATCCAGAGTGCAGCATCCCTGTGATCCGTTTCCCTAGAGTCCTTCAGGCAACTACCTAGCAGTATTAAGCTGGATCACATAGTAGATCTATTTTCAGTTTTTTGAGGGACCTCTGTGTTGATTCCCTTCGTGACTAGACTATCTGTACCCCTACCAGCAGTGCATCGGAGTTCGCTCTTCTCCACATTCCTGCCAGCATCTAATGTTACTTGTTTTCTTAACAGCTGCCACTCTCACTGCGATGACCAAGAATCTCAACATTTTTTTAATTTGTGTTTTCCCGATGGCTAGTGATGTCGAACATCTTTAAATTTATTGACTACTGGCCATGTGTATTTCATCTTTAAATAATTATCTGTTTATTCCACTGGCCTGCTTATTGGTTAAATTGCTTAATTTGTTGGTTTTTTAAGATTTTCCACTTTTATGGATCTTAGATAATAATATTCAGTGAGATGTGTAGTTAGAAAGTTTATCTCCTACTCTGTGGGGTATGTCTTCACTTGATTGGTCTGTTTTCTGTAGTTGTGGTGGAATGCCACAAATTGAGTAATTGATAAACAACAGTTGTGTGTTTGCTTAATAGTTATAGAGGCTGAGGAATCCAAGATTAGGGTCTGTACATTTGAGGACCCTCTTGGGTGTCAAAACATGGCGGAAGATTCTGTACAGAGAGAAGAAAGGGACTGCGTTTTCATAGCTACACCTCCTGCAGGGCTCCCGAAACTTAATCACCTTCCACAGGGTCTGTCACCTCTTGCCAGGCCAGTGGCAGTTAGACACACGTCAGCATGGGATCAAGATGGAACATCCAAACCACAGCGGTGTTCTGTCCTGTTCGGAGTGCTTCCCACACGCATATCCTGAAGCACTGTAAAAGGAGCTTCTTCATAATCAGTCCATAACCACATCTGACCTGGGGACAATTTTTTTTTCTCCCAAGGATGCTCTTATTTACCTGACGCTCACTTCAAGCAATGGCGCTGTGCATACTTAAGCTGCTGTCTTCAGAAGAGCTCCCCACTTCAGCTTTCAGAAGCATCTCTTCCCTGTGATTTTCTGAAGGTGCAGTAAGAGTTCAAGGTCCCCTGCGTCTTGTGACCACTTGTTGTCAATGACCAGACGACGGCCACCCCTTCCTTCACAGTATCTTCTGCTCCATGGGAATCAACTTGGCAGAAAGTCTACTTCCAGGTAGAGTAAACTGCACTCTCTGAACTTACTGAAACCAAAGGCCTCAGCTGGCAAGAAACTGTCCAGGGATGAGGTGTTTTCTTTGGCCTACTGGCCAACTAGGGTGCAACCAACCAATGAGAGGATGGACTGGGCAGTCCCCGCCTCAGCCAACTGACGGAGCTGGCACATAGCCTGACTTTGTCTCAAATGTGGAGAAAGAAAGGCTCTGTGAATACATTTTACTATTCCTATGGCAGGGTCAACTGTCTTCATGCTCAATGATGACAGCACCATCTTCATTGCAGGCTTAATCCATAAGTTAAGAATTATATGGGGATCAAATGCTCTTTGGCCTTAGAGAGTAACTCCGGATTGTTCTCAATGAATTTTTATCTGAAAATAAGTGCTGATTTACATGAATTTACATTTAAAATGCAAATCACAGAGTCCCCCAATGGGGAGCCAAACAAAATTTGAAGGCTGCTAGTTTCCTCCTTTATCTAAAAAGCAAAGGTTCCATTTGGTTTCAAAGTAGAATGAAAAAAAAAAAAAAAGGCTATGTCCATAAACAGTAGCCTACACAAAATGTGGGGCAGCCTGCCGTGTGCACAGGGCCCCTCTATCCTGCCCCATGCTGTCTGGACTCCCCATCTTCCATCTGCGCCTGATTTACATGACTCCCCTCTCAGCTGCCTGTCAGCACAACACAGGAGCGAGGCAGTGCTGGGGGCAAGGGGTAGTCACTGCCTTTGTAGAGGAAACCAGGACTCTGGGGCTAATAATAACAGGGGCTCCTGGGTAGTCTGGTCACTTACTGCAGAGAGAACAGGTCAGCTGGACATCTTTAGCTCAACACTTATACCAGGATCTTAGAAGAATCCTAATTCCACTGGTGAAGCTAAAGGATGCGTGATTAGGTCTGTGTGTATATTTGGACAAAACCTCTCCACTAAACTCTGCTCTCAACTGTTCATGGCAAGTGAGAACATTCAGTGGTTGAGATCTGTTAACTTTATAACTGAAGAGAACACTGCATGCATGTGAAGATGTGGCAGGCTCAGTCACTCTTGCCTGCCCAGGCCCCTTCCTGCTGGCCCTTTAAGGGTCAACAGAGACTTCAACTAAGCCTATTGAGCAACCCAGGAGGCAGGAAGTAGGGATTTCACTATTCCAGTCATCCCATAGGGCCAGGGGAAGAGGAGACACCTTGGTGATTAGGCATAAGTTCGTCTTCGATGGGAATATAATATTCAGACTGAAAATCAATAGCAGACCCTGAATAACTGCATGTGGGTCTATTCTTAAGAGCTGAGCCAGTGCAGACAGACAAACAGCTGGAGAGCTGGGAAGGGCATCTGAGCCACAGAGGGGAGGATCTGCCATCCCTCTCTCCCCTCTGGCCACAGGGTCTCTTGGGTGGGAATAGGTTCTTTTCTTCCACAGTGGGTCCCAGGGACCAGCCTCAGATCCTTAAGCTTGGTGGCAGGCATTCTTACCAGCTGAGCCATCTGTGACCCTGTGACAGCTTTTGTGAAGGCAAGCAGTTCCATGCACATGCCCAGGGCCAGCCTAGTCCCTAGCCCTCCTCACATACACTCTCTAATCTTTTACTCTGCTTAGCAGCTTCTAGGGGCGGTCCTGCTTAGGTTAATTTGCATCCCACTGATTTCAGCGAATTTGATCTTTTCATATGTTTATGAATCATTTAGACTTTCTCTGAAATTACTATTCAAGTCTTCACCCCTTTGTCTTTGAAGTTGTTTGTCTTTCTCCTTACAGTTGTAAAAGCGCCTGATGTACAGGAAGTGTGCCCTCCTTCCTCTGAGCTCAGGGACCACCTGGACAGCAGCAGCCCTTGCTGTGTGGAGCCCCAGCCTACCTCCCGAGCCTCCTCTTCTATTGGAGACAAAGGCTCTACCATGCAGGGGTACCATGCTGAAAGACACAGTAGTCTGATAGAGCTATTTACCACACTGTTTAATTTAATGGAAGCTGTCATTGTTTTTTATTTAGTATACAATGCTTAGGTTACTATATTTGATATTATCTGTCTTCAAGGCCTCCAGACCTAAGGAAAGAAGTGTTCATTTGTTTACAACCTGCCTCCCTCGGAGCAGCAACCCAGTGTTGAAGCACAGGGAAGTCTCCTCGAAGGTTGTCACCCAAGTTGCCCCTGTGCCCTACCCTACACTTTGATTATCTCTTTACAATGAATTCTGTTTTGTCCAGAGGTGATTACAGACCAGAGGGTGGGAGCCAGGGCCAGGGCATCCAGGATCTCGTAATAGAGCCCACAGTAGCCCTCATCTGAAGGTGGAGGCCTACTACTCAGCTTCAAGAAGCTCACCCAAATAAACTTCAGCAACCAAAAGCAATTTGAATGCTTTATTATTATTATTATTATTATTATTATTATTATTATTATTATTATTATTTCCCCAGGATTACCCAGAGCTTCCTTGTGGCTTAAAGAGCATATTCGAAATACAGCAAAGGGTTGTAGAGAGCAGGCCATAGCCTGCTAAGTTACTACCTATTGTGTGAAACTATTGTGTGACTTTCTGGCCACGCCTTCTCCCAGGTGCCTCTCTTTTACAATAACATTTGTCTCCAAGTGAGGTGCAAATGCAGAGGAACACCTCTCTGCCCTGTAATGGGCAGACAGGCACCTTTATCTACCCAGCACCATTCAGGAGGCATGAACAGATAAAAAAACGTATTCCCACACATAAATGTACCTCCTATAAACTTATCAAAGCAGATGGGACCATATGGACACATGCATACCAATACCATATAAGACCAAGAACTTAGCAAATACCAGACTGCAGAAGGGTACAGTACCTTGTACCCCATAAAAACACCTGCCATTTGTGATGCTACAGCCTCATCAACCTGTCATCAGGCCATTCCCATCAATGCCAGAAACTGACAGGCAGAGAGCTCCTGATGGTCCCAGGGTTTCACATAGCATGGTTCCTGTTGCTAAGCAGCCTGCTGAAACTGTCATCTGTCCATCTGTCCATCCAGATCAGGTCATGTGCCTCACCTCGACAGTCCTTGACTCTTCCAATTTAGTTCAACCCTGCTACTGTCTGGACACTGTGAGCCTGTGACTTCCGCTCTCCAGCTGGGCGCCTCAGTATCTAACCACCTGCAGAGAGTGTCTGTCTCTGTGACAGCTCTTTGCCTTCAGCAAGGCCTTTGTGAACACTTTGACCTCTCCTCTTTAGCTCTTAGCTGTCCTCCCTCTCTCTTTTGCTCTCAGTGTCTGTCTGTCTGTCTCTGTCTCTCTCTCTCTCTCTGTCTCTCTCTCTCTCTCTCTCTCTCTCTCTCTCTCTCTCTCTCTGTGTGTGTGTGTGTGTGTGTGTGTGTGTTGTTTGACTCTCTGATGGTCTTTTAATAAAAATCCCAGAGCCAGATAGCAGGGTGAAGGCTGAAAGAGCAGAACAGCCAGCCAGTAGTTCTCACCTCTATGAAATCCTGTGTCTAAAGAGAGAGAGTTCCTGTTTCCTCATACCTCATATACCTTTCTCTGTCTTGCCATATTACTTCCTGGAATTAAAGGCGTGTGTGCTTCCAAGCAAAAGCATGAGCTCTCAAGTGCTGGGATTAAAGGTGTGTGCCACCACTGCCTGGCTCTGTTTTACTCCTATACTGGATCAATTTCGTGTAGCCCAGTGTGGCTTTGAACTCACAGAAATCCAGATGGATCTCTGCCTCCTGAGTGCTAGGATTAAAGGTGTGGGACAACACTGCCTGATCGCTCTGTCTAACCTAGTGGCTGGCTCTGTCCTCTGATCCTCAGGCAAGTTTATTAGAGTACACAATATATCACCGTGTGTGTGTGTGTGTGTGTGTGTGTGTGTGTGTGTGTGTGTGTGTGTGTGTGTTGCATGTGTCTGCAGGTATGCTCAGTAGTACAGGTACAGGCGCATGCCAGAAGCTGATGTCTTGCTCAGTCACTTACTTACCTTGCAGTGTTGACAGGGGGTCTCTCACGGAACCTGGAGCTTGCTGTTTAGGCTTGGCCACTAGGCCAGAGAGCCCCCAGGACCCTCCTGCCTCTACTTTCTCAAGACTCGGGTTACAGGAGTAGGTCTCCATAGCTGGCTTTTCCTGTGGGTGCTGAGGATCAGAGCTTAGCTCCTCCCACTCGTGAACAGGCACTTGGCCCACTGAGCACATCCCCAGCCCCAAGCAGGGATTTTCAAGGACCAGCAGCTGGTCTTTCTCACTGACCTTGGTGTACAGAGGAGGAGGAGATCTCTGGCTTGGGAGCTCCACACTGACTGCTTGCCCTTGGCAACGACTCTCCTTCCCCGGGTGTCCTTGGCACTCTCATTAGTTCATTAGAACTGATTTCTGAGTAACAGTTCTGCTTTGCCATCAACTGCTTTGGTAAGAAAAAACAACACAAATTAATGGGTCTCCTTCATATTTAATTGCTGAATTACTGTTTTAACGGAGGTCGCAAATCATTGTGGCAAATATACATTGTTATGCTTTTTATTGCCAATGAATCAGGAAATTAAATTAATGATTAAATTGATTAACTCTGGCTAACGATGATAATTGGTACTGGCTGCTTTGGTCTTCAGATGAATGGAAAGCACATCTTCCTGCCTTCCTTGGTTTCTTCACAATATCTTCCATCCTCAAAGTAAGATGGGAGAAAGCCACGAACAATTCCCATGTACTCTCGAAGGCTGTATGCTGACTCCAGACATCATACACCCCCTCCGCCCCGCCCATGTCTGTTTCATTCATGATTCTTTATGGCTGAGGAATCACAAAAAAAAAAAAAAAAAAAAAAAATGGATTGCTTCTGCTAAAGCCAGTGTGTGCTCCATTCTTTAAAATCCTCACACCACTAAGTCCGAAGCCCAAGATGTGTTTATTTAGCTCAAATTGAGCATGGTTAGAGTACTCTAACTCTCTGACCATGACATGCTGACAAACCCATGCCTTAGGGGCTGTGCCCTCTGGCAGTCTTCCAATTCTAGAATCTTCCAAGATCTGCCTTCAGGAACAAACACATCCCACAGCATTCAGCCTGGCAGAGCTCTCTGCCCCATCTCCAGTCTCCCATCTCTCCCACGTGCTTTAATGATTCTTCTCTAGGGGGCCTTTTACCTGGGCTTCTAGAACACCAAGTTGCCAGTGTTGCCTGCCCATGCAAACCCACGCCAACAGCCACCATGAGGCTCTTTGCTCTGTGGATTTGTCCCACAGACGTGGACCTCACCAGCACTTTCAGAGGTGAATCTTCATCTCACAGCTGCTTCCAGGAACCCTGGTGCCCCGGTGTCTCTGGATAGCTCCTGACCCCGGTGTCTCTGGATAGCACCTGGGGCCAGGGAACCTCACACAGTCAGTTTTGTGGCTGCCAACGTCTGCCAAACTGAGCAAATCCCCTGTGTAGTGGGCCAGGCGCCTGTTACATTATGTGACTAGGAAATGCTCATCTAGAAAGGCACTGAGGGGCAGCCATCTTGATCAACCTTTGCCTTTCCCACAATTTAAAAGGGTGAGGGGTAAACAGTCATTGCCTGGACACCGGCACATGAAGGCTAGGGCCTGAGCAATAAGCAAGATAGATAAAAGACCTCTGAATAAAATCCATGGGCATATGTATTTACAAATACAGGGAGGTATTTATTTATTCTTTAAATTTATCCTGTGCATATACAATGTACTTCAGTCTTCCAAAGTCACCCTTTCCACTCCTTTGCAGTTGCCCCTAGACCTCATCCTAACAAAGCCCCCAAACTTCATGATTTCTGTGGATGGATAGATAGCTAGTTGATAGGTAGGTAGATAGATAGACAGATAGATAGATGATAAGTAGATAGCTAGCTTAACAGACAGATAGATGATAGACAGATAGACAGACAGACAGATAGACAGATAGATGATAGACACATGCATATGTACACACACCCACATATACCACTGAGTAAGGTTACTACAGAGGAGAAACTTGCACACTGATAAGAATGGTGGGACCATTAGAGCAACCCTGGCCTGAGGATGTGGACAGATGTGAACACTGGGCTGTAAGTCAGTCCCAGTGTGCTACATGCCAAGGTCAAGCGGAAAGGTATTAGTCACCTGCAGTTGTTTCCAGTGCATAGCAGGACCCTCCTACCACACCCCTGCCCTGCTCACTGAAGCAGGACCCTCCTACCACACCACTGCCCTGCTCACTGAAGCAGGACCCTCCTACCACACCACTGCCCTGCTCACTGAAGCAGGACCCTCCTACCACACCCCTGCCCTGTCCACTAAAGCAGGACCCTCCCCATTACATCCCCACCATGGCCACTGAATCAGGACCCTCCCTATCACATCCTCACCATTGAATACTGAATCAGGACCCTCCCCATCACACCCCTGCCCTGTCCGCTGAAGCAAGACCCTCCCCATCACATCCCTACCATGGCCACTGAAGCAGGACCCTCCCACTACCTCCCAAACCCGGCCACTGAAGCAGAATGCTTCAGGGGTCCATCATATGTAAATTTCTGCCCAAACTCTTTGAAACAACTTCAAAAAGGGTGATTTCTCATTCAGTAACAACATAGAAGAATCTACATTTCAGAAGTGGACAGAGACTAGGGGAAGAAGATTCAGTGTGGGTAAATAAGAGCCAGAATAGCCAGGTAGAAAACATAAACCTCAATGAAGAATGGAACATTGCCGTTCATAAGAAATAAAAGCATGCAACACGGTTGGGAAGGTCGGGAGGGTGACAAATTGTATGGGAGCACAGCCACACTGCCAGAGACAAGAACTCCATCCCAGACCAGGGAGTAGAAGTGTTCAGAATTAATGGGCAATAATAGCTCCTCGTTGGGTCTTGGTAAACCCATTTTGAAGTGGTTTGTTCTCTTTTAATCTCCTATTATAAAGGAGAACTTGAGGCATTACTGGGAAGGTCACAATTGAAGAAGATTATGTGACTTCAGGTCCAACCAGACAAAAGTGCCCTGAGACAGCCTGATGGGGAAGGAGACACAGAGCACAATGAGGGTAAATCATTCTTTCAGAGGGAAGACAACATCTTAACATGCTTATAGACCTGCCTGTGTGATGGAGACCCCATTTTCAGCCGTATGTACACAACGGCATCTGCCATCAGCTGCTGATCTCCCAAGTTACAAAGAATGTTGCCAAATAGGATGAGCACATCCCAGACAGTCTCAGCAAAAGGCAGTCTTACATTTTTTTTGGTCTAGCCACTGGTCAGGTGTCCATGGTCCTGAAAATAACCCCTCATTCACACTGCTACAGTCAACACCAGTGAAACTCAGTGCACCACACTCACATAAAATGCAAGTCGAAAAGGGCTGGGGACTAGCTGGAAACAGGAAGAATCTAGGGGGTGTGGGAAAGGGACTAGAGAGGGTAATAAAGGATGAATATGAATAAAGTACATTACATGACTGTATGAAAATGTCACAATGAAACCCATTATTATGTATAATTAATATATGCTATCAAAAATACTTTTAAGGCAAGCTTAACAGGGGCTGGAAAAATGGCTCATAGGTAAAGTGCTTATGCTCTCACAGAGGACCCAAGTGAGGTTCCTAGCATCTGGGCCAGGCAGCCCACAACCACCTTTAACCCCAGCTCCAGGAACATCCAAAGCCTCTGGTCTCCACTGGTACCTGCACTCACGTGCATTTAGACACACACAGACACACACATATAATTTTTTTTTAAATACTAAGTAGTCTTCAAAGCAAACATCTCAGAAGACAGGAAGTGGCTCCTCCCTCTTCTCTGACAACACATCTGGAACAGCTGTTTCCAAACACACCTGCATGTGCAATCCTGAGCACAACCTCAAAATCCACTGATATCAAGTCCCAGAATGTCTTTGCTGTGGGGCATGACGTGGATCTGAAGTTCACAGATTTTGATATGGAGGCAAATCTTTGAACCACTCTTCTGAGGAAGTCTCCGTTCATTTGTTTTTGGGTTTTTTTCCCTGGGTATTGGAGTGCAGGACACACGCATAGCCTTGCAGAAGCCATGATGACGGAGGTGAGAGGCAGTTTGATGAACCTTCAAAGCATAAGGCTCTCCTCACAGACTTAAACAGAAGCCATGGCAGAAGACACTTCTGGATGTCCCAATATCCAGTTACTGGTGAAGCCTAGGGTAGATGGAAGCTCTGCCACCTGTTCAAGATTCCAGAACCAGGGACAGCGAGGGCAAGATAACAAATCCCAGAGATGGAGTGAAGTTCCAGAATCCTCCTGCCTGCCCTGGAAATATCTCTCACTGACTGTGCAACAGTGTCCTTATGATATCCCTTTGCAATATCAAAAACAAGAGGATGAAACCATGTCCTTGGGTTACATGAGCCTTCTAAGCAAATTGTCAAACCAAGCTGTGTACCTTAACCCTCAGCCAGTGGGTCAGAAAACAGATACAAACTGGGGACTTGGTGATGATGGCTGAAGGGCCTGACCCCTTGACCTGTGATGTCTGCAGTAACTCTGTCATCATTTGGTTGAATGGTTTGGGGAACATCTCTCACACATTTTGTGTCAAGAGCCTAATAACGGGAAACCACCTTGTGTTTTATTTGGGTATCCACTGTGAAGACTCAAACCTTCCAAGAACCATCTTTCTCCCGAAGGCATCTGGTCTGTGGAAGGAGGCCGGGTCTCCCAAGTAAGTGCATCAGGGCTCCATGGAGCCTGTAAAGTACAAGTGTCCTGAGGGGAAGTCTGAGGATAGTGGTGCATAGTCACAGGCTGTGGAAGCAGCAGAAGTAGACACACTTCACCCAGAGGAGCTGTAAGAACTGACACCTGAGAATACCAAGTATGGGGAAGGATGGGGCTGGCTAGCAGCTGCCATGTCCCCCAAATGCCATTGCAGACATTCAGAGGCTTCTCAGCTGCCTGTTGATTTTTAAATCATGCTGTGAATTGACTCCCTTTCTGTCTGATTCTTAGGAGTCTGCCCTAAGAATCTTGTTGTTGACCCTTCTATAAAGAACATTGTGAAAAGTCCACAAGAGACTGCCAAGTGGGTTTCCTTCCCTCTTACCAGATATGAGGATGGCTGAGGACAGAGTGTGTTTTATTCACATGTCTTGGTATCTAGTGACATTATCACCTGTGACTGAGGACCTATGAACACTTGCTCTTCATTCATGAACCTCATCCATCCCCTGCATATCAGTGCAAGGGTGGTTATTTCCACTTCTCAGCTAGAAGTTTTAATTTTCAGGTAGAGAGTGACTTCATATCTTTAGCTTACTGCAACATACATCTCCACCTCTGAGAAAACAAATCCTTAACCTACAGCTGGGCATCGTGCCCAGTAAGTTATCACCTGGCTCCTAGCTTCCTGTCTGCACAGACACAGCAGAGGTGGTAGGAGGGTTACTGTTGTGACTGGACAGTCAGTTGTGGTTTTCCAAGGTTATGCTGTGTAACCCCAAGAGAAGCATCAAAATAAACTGCAAGATTGCAGGCCCAGCAGAGAGCTGCTGATGCACTGTGACAGCCTTCTCAGAGCTCGGCAGAGAATAGGAAATGTTCATGAATGTGCTGGATGAGAAGTTTATTCATTCAAGAGCTCAGTGTGACCTCTATCATGTCACTATGAAGACACACTACCTCTTGAGTAAAATGGGCCAAGTCATCATGGGTGATAGAGAAAAAGTGGCCAAGCACTGTTCTCTACCTCCCCTCCTTATGGAGACACCAATAAAATGATTAGTGGTGACAGGAGAGCAGGGGACAAGGGGGGTGGACAGAAAGAAACTCCGTGGGAAAGAGAACAAGATGAGGCTCATCAGCAAATACAAGTCCCACCAGCTGTGGGAAACTGAGAAGGGGATGAGTCAGAACAGCATATGGTCCCTCAGACTCACAGAAAAATATAGACTGAGAACAAGGGCAGGAATAATCACAGCTGCGGGAACACATCTGCAAAGAGGAGCCGGGAGGCATGGGCCAACCCCAGTAATCAACTTCCACCCCACAGGCTCACACCTAAGCCCCACAGCAATCCTGATACAGTGGCATTATCATTTCCATTGCAATTGAGGAGGCTGAAGCAAAGAGTTTCTGTAACATGTCCAAGGTTATAAGACTAATAAGTATGGGTCTGGAAGCCAAAACTCATACCCAGGCAATCTGACTTCAATTTCATGCCATATCCAGTGCACAGAATCTGAGAGAAGCTATAGATATTGTGGGTGAGCACAGAAGAAAAGCAAAAAAAAAAAAAAAAAAATGGGGAAAGGGAATATGCATATTGAAATTCTAACTATAAAATATCTGTTTGGATTGTGGCCTCAGTATCTTAGTTAGGGTTGCTATTGCTGTGAAGAGATACCATGACCCCAGCAACTCTTATAAAGGAAAACCATTTAATTGGGGTGGCTTACAGTTCAGAGGTTTAGTCCATTATCAATATGGTGCAACATGGTGTCATGCAGGCAGACATGGTACTGGAGAAGTAGATGAGTGTTTACATCTCGACTCACAGGCAACAGGAAGTGGTCTGATATACTGGTCATGGCCTGAGTATATATGAGACCTCAAAGCCCACTTCCACAGTGACACACTTCCTCCAACAAGGCTGCACCTTCTCTATCAAAGCAATACCTCCTAATAGTGCCACTTTGGGGGTCATTTTCTTTCAAATTACCACACTTAAGATATTGGTAAACACAGAGAGAAAATGTCTCAGAATTTTCTTCAGATAAAATAAATTCAATAGGTTAATGGGTGAGAATATAGGTAATGGGTGGATGTGTGATGATGGATGGATGGATAGTGGATGGGTGAATGGTGGGTAGATAGGTAGAGAATGATAGATGCTGGCTGGACCGTGGACAGACAAATGGAGAGATGAATGATAGACAGCTGGATAAATGTTTTTCCTAAAAGCCACCTGTTCTGGTTCTCTTCCTGGTCACTCTGATAAAATACCTGGACAAAAACAACATAGGAAAGAAAGGTTTGTTTTGCTCACATCTCCAGGTCACAGTCATCAAAGCAGGAAAGTAAAGTAGAAGGAATTTGAAGCAGCTTAGCACATGCGCACTCAAGAGCAAAGAGAGAGGTCAGTGCATGTGCTTGTCCTCAGCTTGCTCTCTACTCTTATGAAATCCAAAATTCCCTGCCCAGAGAGTAGTGCCACCCACAGTGGGCGGGTCTCCCCACCTCAATTAACACCATCCAGATAGTTTTGCACACACAGGTTTACAGGCCATTGTGTTCTACACAGCCCCTCCATGATACAATGTGTTCTACACAACCCCTCACTGTGACAATGTGTTCTATACAGTCCCTCCCTGAATACAATGTGCTCTACACAGTCCCTCACTGTGACAATGTGTTCTACACAGCTTCTCCTGGATACAATGTGTTCTACACAACCTCTCACTGTGATAATATGTTCTACATAGTCCCTCCCTGATACATGTGTTCTAAACAAACCCTCACTCTGACAATGTGTTCTACACAGTCCCTCCCTGATACAATGTGTTCTACACAACCCCTCCCTGATACATGTGTTCTAAACAAACCCTCACTCTGACCATGTGTTCTACACAGTCCCTCCCTGATACAATGTGTTCTACACAACCCCTCACTGTGACAATGTGTTCTATACAGTCCCTCATTGTGACAATGTGTTCTATACAGTCCCTCATTGTGACAATGTGTTCTACACAGTCCCTCCCTGATACAATGTGTTCTACACAGTCCCTCACTGTGACAATGTGTTCTACACAGTCCCTCCCTGATACAATGTGTTCTACACAGTCCCTTCACTGTGACAATGTGTTCTACACAGTCCCTCCCTGATACAATGTGTTCTACATAACCCCTCACTGTGACTATGTATTCTACACAGTCCCTCCCTGATACAATGTGTTCTACACAGTCCCTCACTGTGACAATGTGTTCTACACAGCTTCTCCTGGATACAATGTGTTCTACACAACCCCTCACTGTGACAATGTGTTCTACACAGTCCCTCCCTGATACAATGTGTTCTACACAACCCCTCACTGTGACTATGTATTCTACACAGTCCCTCCCTGATACAATGTGTTCTACACAGCTTCTCCCCAAGACAATGTGTTCTACACAGTCCCTAGCCGAGATAATGTGTTCTACACAATTCCTCACTGAGACTCTCTTCCCAGGTGATTCGAGACTCTGTCAATATAGAAAATTAAACTAAGCATCACATTATCTACTCATTTTCCCTGATATAATTCCTGTCAGTTCATGACGAGCCTCCTCATAGACCTGAGATTCTCCAAATATTCCATATGCAGGAGCCAGTTCATCACATATAATGGCAGAAGTAAAGTATACTAGCCAGCTGGATAAGTTAGCCCATCTTATATTCTTTCAATATGGTGTGTGGAGTGGGGGTGGGGGTTAGGGACACATATACTTAGAGGCCAATGCTGTGGGTAATTTTTTATTTTTTACAGTTTCTGGAGATTGAACTCAATCACCAAGGTTGGGCAGTAAGTAAGTTCCTTTACCAATTACACTGGCCCGACATTCTACTTTTCTTAAAAATGATCAATCTGGCCAGGCAATCATGGCTCAAGCCATTAATCCTAGCACTTGGGAGGCAGAGGCAGGCAGATCACTAAGTTTGAGGCCAGCCTGGCCTACATAGTGAGTTTGAGGACAGCCAGGGCTACACAGAGAAACCCTGTCTTAAAAAACAAAACTCAAATTGAAAGGATTATGAGGTATAAAATGAGAATCGTTAGAATGAATAACATGTACAAAGAGAAACTGGTAATTTAGCTGATGTTGGCAAAGGAGAAGGAGAAAAAATGGGAGCAAGAAGAAAAACAGGGGGCATTATACTTCAGTGATGACCAAAGCACACAGCTATGAGGAGAAGCCTGAGGGGTTCTGCAAACCACTGTGTCCATCAAATGTATTATCAAAGTTTGTTCCTCCCTTCTTCAGCTCTGGTTCTCAGCCGGACCACATGCTGAACCCTTCCTCCCTCTCTCTGTGAACCAGTAGCCCTTCTCACCCTCACAGCTACCGCCACACTCCCTCAGACTCACTTGTGTCCGGGACTGCCATGGGAACATGTGCTTGTTCAGGTGTCTTGAGTTTCCCACAGACACTGTTGGCTCCAGAGGGTGTGTCCTTCAACAACAAAATAGGAGAGATCAAGAAAAAAAAATCCACAGAAGGAAAAACATGCTCTCCAAAATTAAAGAATAGATCAGAAAATTTCCCAGAAGACAGAGCAAAAAGACAGACAGAAGTTTAAGATAAGAATAAGAAACATCGCCGGGTGGTGGTGGTGGCGCACGCCTTTAATCCCAGCACTCCGGAGGCAGAGGCAGGTGGATCTCAGTGAGTTCGAAGCCAGCCTGGGCTACAGAGTGAGTTCCAGGAAAGGCGCAAAGCTACACAGAGAAACCCTGTCTTGAAAAACCAAAATAATAATAATAAGAAGAAGAAGAAAAGAAGAAAAGAAGAATAAGAATAAGAATAAGAAGAAGAAGAAGAAGAAGAAGAAGAAGAAGAAGAAGAAACATCAAGAAATTCCACTTTTTTTCTGGACGGATTTCAATAAGAAAGTAAAAGAAAGTGGAGGAAACTCATGAAGAAATCTGACAGGGATTGCTGCTAGGCTTCCCTGCCCGTCTTCCTTCTCTACTCTACTCAGTATGCTGGAAGCTAAACTACATCCAGGGGCCTGCACTGTGACCTTCTCTTGTGAAGTATCTGTCTGAGAAGTGCCAAGTTGAAGGCCAAAGTCAATGCTTCAAACAGGAGCATCAGAGGAAGGCTGGGCCCCGGCACATCCCGGTTTCCCACATTGTCCACAGAGCACTGTCTTCACATCCCAGAGTGCTTTGCACTGTTCCTATAGTGCCCTACTCCTTCACACACGGAAAATTTAAGTCTTTTTAACATGATGTTAGGAGATAAATCTTGAAAAAATTTTAAGTATAAATGTATACACAATAAATTTATTTTAAAATGCTAAATACTCAAATGTAAAGAGTGAATGAATGAAAGAAAGAAAGAAATATCCAAAGGTTGTTTCTTTTTAAGTAAAAATTGTTGATCGCCATAAACATCGCAAGTGATCCAAATGATCACCAGTGTGGAAGTATCAGGAATATGCATGAAACAATATGCTCTGAAATTGTTTAGACAAATGGACAAATAAGTCTTTTTTACTATTGACCTAAGTTGACAAACATCTGTTTTCTGCTGAGACCACAGATGATAAACAATCATGATAAGGGAACTTAATAAGCAGCAAACTAAGGGCTGGGCAAACAACGGCCCTGTCGAGTAGCCTCAAATGATGTTTGTGTGCCAAGAATCCAGACTCTTAATGACTGCTGGAGAATGAGAAAACCTCCTACCTTGCACAAGCAAGAGATAGCGTCAGATTAATCACAGGCTCATCTCAGCATTTTTCTCTAAACTTGAATTTTATGTCCAATCATCTCTCAAGTTTAAATGAAACTAGATATATATTTAGGAAAGTAAATGCCCAGAAAGCGCCTGTGCCCTTCTTAGGAAGCTACTTGAAGGTGAACTGCAGACATGCAAAGAATGGGGATGATGAAAGGATGTGGTGGTATGTGTCCCCCAAAATATTGTGCACCCTAATAAACTTATCTGAGGTCAGAGAACAGAACAGCTACTAGATATAGAGGCTAGAAAATGGTGGCACTCATGCCTTTAATCCTAGCATTCCAGAAGCAGAAATCCCTCTGGATCTCTGTGAGTTCAAGGCCACATTGGAAACAGCCAGGCATGGTGACACGCGCCTTTAATCCCAAGAAGTGAGCCTTCAATCCCAGGAAGTGAGGGCAGAAAGCAGAAAGGTATATAAGGCATGAAAACCAGGAAGTAGGCTGATTAAGCATTCAGGCTTTTGAGAAGCAGTTCAGCTGAGATTCATTCTGGATAAGGACTCAGAGGCTTCCAGTCTGAGGAAACAGGATCAGCTGAGGAATTGGCGAAGTGAGGAAGCTGTGGCTTGTTCTGCCTCTCTGATCTTCCAGCATTCACCCCAATACCAGGCTTCAGGTTCGGATTTTATTAATAAGAACTTTTAAGATTCCTGCTACAGGTTGAAGCACAGGACATCCAATCCCAGGAGAAAACCCAGAATCCACACACTGCAGTCAGTCTAGAAATCTACCCACCTTAGTTAAGTGAAGTTATTGTGCTCAAAACAAGCCTTTTACAAGAACAGAGTGCATATTGGGAATACAATGTAGAAGTCCATGTTTTTTGTCAATAATAGGGAAAAGGAGCTATCTAAAATACATAAAAAGAAAATCCAGGTCAAAAGAAGAAGAAAAGGAAGACAGCACAGCTGTGAGCAACTACCTAAGATAAAAGGCAACTTCATCATGCAGTGATGGACACCTCTAATCCCAGCACTGAAGAGGCATAGAAGGAGCCTCGATTAAAAGACGCTCATGGGTAAATAGTGAATGTGAGGCCATGGGAGGGGGCCTTGTCTCAAAACAGAGACGGTGCTCTAATCCACTTATCAGCAATCCTGCATCTATGTATGCAAGATTGTGCTGAGGTCATGACCTTGAACTGGCAAAAAAAGAAACCCAAAGTTTTCACAGCACCTGGCCTACCAGGATAAGATGTTCATAGAGTCACACTTAAGCAGATGCTCTGTGAAGATTTGTAACTTTTCATTTTAACTGAAAACTATGAAAAAAAAAAAAAAACCCGCACAATTGCAGAAGAGACTGTAAATGTTTCCAGCTTCGGCAACACAAAAATAAGGCACAAATAAAGACAGAGAGGAAACAAGATTGGGCATGATTGTAGTTGGAGAGCTTCTCTCCAGGTGCCACCAAACCCTGTTAGTCCAACAACCCACTTGTAAAATAAACACACAGACATTTATATTATTTAAACTGCTTGGCCATTAGCTCAGCTCTACCTACCATTGTCTAGCTCTTACTCTTATATTTAGCCTATTTCTATTAATCTATACTTTGCCATGTAGCTCGTGGCTTACCAGTACCTTAACTCTTTCTTGTCATGGAGGTGGCTGGCAGTATCTCCCTCCCCAGCCTTCACTTTCCAGAATTCTCCTCCTCCTTGTCCCACCTACCCTATCCTTCCTGCCTGGCTACTGGCCAATTAGCACTTTATTTATTTCAACTAATCAGATCAACACATTTGACATACAGAACATCCCATAGCACTTCCCCTTTTCTTTTTTTCAAAAAGCAAGGTTTTAACTTTTATATAGTAAAATTTCAGATAACAAAACAATTATCAAGCAAGAATTACAGTTACAATATTAAAGAACATATCCTATCTACCTTATATTTGTGAGTCTAAGGTTTTATATCTAACTTATATTTTATCATAACTGAGGAAATTATAACTATCTAGTCTTCAACCACATCAAAGACCTCAGAAGGATATGATATTACCTGAGAACCAGGAGAAAGATGCAAGCAACTTTCGGGAGTCTTGTAGGATAGACAGAGACAGCTGGCAGCCACCTAATGTTCCTTTGTAAAGTTGGAGCATTTGTCTTCAGCCCACAGGGCTAGAGTCTCTCAGTCACTTCTCTGAGTGTCCTGTAGAATGTCTGGCAATTTCCTCTATGAAGCAGGAACCTGAAGGACCATTTTGTCAAGCAAAGTTTAGTGGTCACCTTTCTATGGGTCCTGCATGTCCAGTCGATCAAGCAGTCCAGGCAAGAACAGTTTCTTGCCCAAATGGCTATTTTTGTCAAGGTGAAGATAAACTCCATATGAAGTGTCTTCAATGTCCAGCCTCTTCTCTGAAGTAAATTGGTGTTGCCAGGAGCAGACATGTCTCACTGTGCAGAAAGTCTAAATTTTAAAAATATTTTAAATGCCATATACTGTAGGTCTTTGAAGTATTTGAAGATTACCTATCTGTCTGAAATATCTCTATGTATACCTAGAAGACTTAACTAACATGGCTACAAGTATGATTATCATAGATGACTAATTATTAATCTATTTTTAATTATCCATTACAATTTTAAATAAGCTATACAAACATAAAACCTTAAACAATAGTAGAAATCTACAAAGTATAACAAAATTAACTTTAAGTTTGTATCAATAGACTAAAATCTATACCAATTTAAAACATTTTAAACAAGTTGTTACTCTTTAGAAGTAAGTTCCTTAATCTACCCTTTCATCCTATTATATCTATATCATATCCCCTTTTCTTCTTTAGAAAGAGATCACATTTATAATCAACCTGTTTAAAATAAAAACATTGTTTTTTTTCTGTCCCACACCAGAGGGCTTTTCTTATTTGGAACACAAAAATCTCTTAACCTTTTCTTTTAGCAATATGTCTGGGTTTAGAGAAGGAGTGAGCCAATTCCATCTCCAAAGCCAGCCTGATAATTTTGGGAAATTGGGTATAGTTTTTTTTTTTACTTTTTCCTGCTGGAGGGGGGCGCTGTATCTTATGAGGACACAAAGAAAATTTTAGGATTATGGAGTAGTTCGTGAGGGTAAACCTCTGAGCCAGTTGCCTTGAAACTATCATGGATATTGGATCATCTGGGCCATGGTGTCATCGGAGACCTTTCAGGTGGTCTTGGCTGATCAAACCTGATGTATCTTAATCTGGAATAAATCCACAGCCTCTGGCTTTCTGTGGAAACAAAAGCAGAGACTCTTTTTTAAAGCAATATATCCTTATATCCAAATTTTGAAGTCCCAAAAGACAACACAAACCAGATTCTCTGTGCAATATCCATCTTTGTAAGATTGAAATGCAACTGTGTCTGCTGGCTCCACCCACCTCAGCTTCCCAACATGGTGGTGGTACAGTTTACCGCCAGATCTGGGTCTGGAGGTATGTGTATCATCAACTGTCAGAAGCAGTTCTATCAAAGCAGTGCATAGCCCAGAAACTTTTTTTTTTTAACTAGCAAAGACTAAATCCACCACACAGCAGAGTAAAGTGCCGCTTGTAGACTCCTCATTCCCGCCACACTGAAGGTCAGATGCACACGCCAGAAACCCACCAGAGTAGCTCAAACTGGCAGGCTGCCGCTAACTTGAGAGAGAAAACTAGGAAGCTGTTTTTAGCTCCGTTTTAGAATCTTTTTTCTCAAGTTTTAGGTGGAAACTCTTGCCCCACATTGGGTGCCGTTTGTAGTTGGAGAGCTTCTCTCCAGGTGCCACCAAGCCCTGTTAGTCCAACAACCCACTTGTAAAATAAACACATAGACATTTATATTATTTAAACTGCTTGGCCATTAGCTCAGGCCTACCATTGTCTAGCTCTTACTCTTATACATGATAATACAGAAAATAGAGGTCAAGGGTTGCCTGTAGCAGGAATCTTAAAAGGTCTTATTAATGAAATCAAACCTGAGGCCAATTATTGAGGTGCATGCTGGAAGATCAGAGACACAGAACAAGTCACAACTATCTCACCTTACTAGTTCCTCAGGTGGTCTTGTTTCCTCAGGCTGGAAGCTTCTCTGTCCTCATCCCAATGGCTCTCAGCTGGACTGTGCTGCTCCAAAGCCTGAATACTTCTCCAGCCAAATGCTTAACTAACTACATGCTTTACTCCTTTAGTTCCTGGTCCTCATGCCTTACATACCTTTCTCTTTCTGCCCCCACTCCCTGGGATTAAAGGTTGGGTTTCTGGGATTAAAGGCGTGGGTCACCATGCTTAGCTGTTTCTAAAGTGGCCTTGAACTCAGAGGTCTGGCTAGCTCTGCCTCCCAAGTGCTGGGATTAAAGGTGTACACTGCCACCACCCAACTTCTGTTTTGGCTTACTCCTCCCATTTTCTAGCCACCAATTTTGGCTTTGTTCTAGTGGCTGGCTGTTCTCTGACCCCAGATATGTTTATTTCAGGGAACACACAATATTTCAGGGAACACAATACCCACCACATTACCCCTGTTTTTTGTCTAAAATTAAAAAAAGGTTATAACTAATACAAGAAAAATCATATCCAATAAGTATATACAATATACACAGTCAAGATTACATTAATGATGTCTAGTCCATTAACATTTGACAGGTTCAGACAAAAAACTCCATCACATATATTTAACAATGTCCAGTCCAGTAACATTTGATAAACTCAGATAAAAAAATATTCATTACTTATGCTATTTAAAACAAGTAGTTCCTTTTTAAAAGTAGATTCAAAAATTGATTTTTTCTTATCATATTCATATTCCCTTTTTTCTTTTCATAAAAGTTTCAATAATCTACTTTTTGTCATTTTATCTTCCCTTTTTTTTTTTACAGTAGATTCAGTGATCTACCCATTTATCCCTATTATTTCTTTATCTTTTTTCTCAGAGTAGATTCTATGATCTACCTCATATCTATATTCTCCTTTTTTCTTTTTTTTTTTCTCTTTAAAAAAAAAAAACCAAAAACTCTATTTTGGGGTTAATTGTCAAGTCCTGTATCATTTGTCCAGCCGCTGCCTAATGAGAAAGTGCAGGGCTTGTTTCAAGTCCTTGTTCAAGTAGTCTGTCAGGCTGGATCATCTCAGCTAGCCATCTCAAAATTGTCCTGAGCAGTGTGTAGTCCAAAGTCAACCTTTCTGTGGTGCTAATGGCTTTACCATAGTCCATGTGGAATCATCACTGTGGGATCCTGTCATCTTTTTGAAGATTTCAAAGTTGCTGTTAGGCGTGGTCATGGTTCCCTGTAGATTTGTGGTTTTTGTTGTTGTTGTTGTTGTTGTTTTGTTTTGTTTTGTTTTTTGTGCCTCCTCTGTGGTTTGGAGCAATCTCAGTTCAGCTGAGATTCATGTGGAGGAGGACTCAGAAGCTTCCACCTGAGGAAACAGGATCACCTGAGGAACTAGCAAGGTGAGGTAGCCGTGGCTTGTTCTGCTTCTCTGATCTTCCAGCAACCACCCCAATAACTGGACTCTTTAAGGCCACAGTTGCCTATAAAAGTTGTCAAATTTGAGAGGAGGTTTGAGAACAACAGATAATCCTATGGGATGTCAGCACAATGGTGGGTGCTTAGTAGTGTGCATTTGGAAAACTCCACGGCTCTACAATACAAACAGCCTTGATGTAACAAACCTACACTGTTCAAGAAACACAAGTGTCTCCGTTGCTTTCCATATTGCTGCAACAAAACACCTGACCAAAGCGGCTTGAGGAAGGAAGAGTTTGTTTGGCTCCCAGTGCATCATGGAAGGGAAGAACCAGCAGCAGGCCTGGGAGGCAGCTGGTCACTTTGGTGCCGTATATCAGCAATCAGGGAAGAGTGAGGTTCAGGCTCAGCCAGCCTCTCCCTTTCTATGAAGTTCAGGACCAAGCAGGAAACGGTACCACCCTCACTTAGGGTGGGTCTTCCCACCTTTCTCACTTGGAGACTTGTCCCCAATGTCATTCTGGATCAGGTTGACAACACTAATTCTCACCACCCTACTTTTTGTCAGTGTGACACCCAAACTAACAACCTTAAAGGCACAAATTTTCATGCTTAGTTCTATAACTTCACAGCCAGGCAAAAAGTACTTTCTGTTCAACTTCAGGAGTCCTCATAGCTTTTAACAAGACCCAACCAACACTGCTCAAAACTACCAAATCTAGGCCTTACCTGAGACTCAAGGCAATCTCCTAATGGTGCACTCCAATGACATCAATAACAAGCCACCCACTTCTAACAAAGTAAATAGTCTTGTTTCAAAATGGAGGACTTGGAGCATCACAAACAATGAACAGACCAAAGTGAGACCAAAGCTCAGCAAAGTAAACACCAAATCCTGTGGCTCATGATGAAACTGGTGAGGCTCCAAAATGCCTCATGAGGCATCCCCATCCCTCATGCTCTGCCACGACAGGCAGCACACGCAGCCGCTCTTCTTAAACCAGCTTCACTTCATCCCTTCATCCCTGCACCTTTTCTCAACGTCTGTTCCCTGCTCCGGCATCTCCAACATCATAGAGTCTCTATTGTAACTTGGACTTCATCTTTGCAACTTTGCACAGTGACCTTTCAGAGCCTCTTTCTGGGACTCTGACCCTGCCATACATTGTCTGGCCTCAGCTGCTCTCTGAAGCCATGGAACAGAACTTCATGTACCCTCAATCTTGTATCTTTCATACCTTCAAAACCAGTCAACACTACAATGCTGCTGATAACTAGAAATACAGCTAACCTCTTGGACCATGGCTGTATCTGCTGAACCTGAAGAAACACTTCCCTCTGGGGTTGGTTTCAAGGGATGGGGAAACTGTCAGCTGCATGCCAGCCCACCACTCTTCTTTCAATCATTTTGCATTTTCACATGTTAAACACTCTGATGGGTAGAGTCTCTCCTTCCAGGCAAGGTAACAAATTGTCCCTGTGAAGAGTATGATATTTCTGGGTAACAATCACAACCCCACCCCCCACCCCCGCCTGTAAGCTCCTTTAATTATTGAAGCTTGAAGCTCTTTTTTTCCACAAATTGAACATTTTGAAATATTTTTATGACAAAAAGTTTTGTTCTTTTTCATCACAGACCTAGATAAGAGCAGTAAAGGCAGCCATACCACAGCCTGAATGTTCCCTCTCTTGAAATTTCTTCCCTAAGCTAATCCAGTATCTTAAATTCAACTCCACTAAATTCTGAGGGCATAGACAGAATTCAGCCAGATTATTGGTCAAAATATCACATGAATGAGCCTAACCCAGTTCCTAATAGAGTCTGTGTTTCAAAGGTCTAAGAAACACATGACCAGGGTTTTCAATATCCCCACGTCTCCATGTGAGTTTCTGTTTCAATTATTTCCCTGTTGCTACAACAAAATAATTAACCAGAACAACTTAGGGAAGGAAGAGTCTAGCTCGGCTCTAAGTGCCAGGGTACCGTCATCCATGTCATCCTAGCGGCAGGAGAGGAAGCCTGAGGCAGCAGGTCACACTGCATCTCAGGCAGGGGACAGAATGAGCAGTGTGGTGCACTCCACTAGCTTCCTCCTCTTTGTGCAGTCCAGAACAAAGCCCAGGGAATGGGCCTTCCATATAATCTCTCCTAATTTAGGAGTGGACAATCGCCACTAACTTTCTCATATGTCAATACAGGCTGATCAACTGTAGTGAATACACCATGCAAATTCACAATGTTAAGATTGGGAAAAAGTGTTCAGTGGTGGGGAGAGGGTCTGAGAGTTTTATATTTTGTGTTCACATTTTCTGATCCTGACACTGCTCTAAAAACATTATCTACCTCATTAGAACAGTTGGAAAGAAAGAATTATTACATAATGACTTACACTTGGTGTGAGTGAAAGTAAGGGAATCTAAACTTTAGCCCTCATAAAGGGGAGTCAATAGTTTATCCTGACACCAGGCAGTTGGGCACTTGCTGTGGCCTTTACTCATCAAGGAGAGCAGGCATGAGCAGAGGCACCAGGGCAGCCTTCCTTTAGGAGCTGCATGTACACCTTGACCTCTGACCTGGGCCTGAGTTCCTCCAGACATAAAATCTTTCTAAATGCTATTGGTCTCAATGCGCCCACTGCCTGGTCATGCTGTGGGGCAGCGGTTCTGTCATGGGAAGGTGACTGGTGCTGCTCTTCCACCAGGTTTTCAACTTGCTTGGTGACAGTCCCCCACCAACCTGGCTCTCCAGTTGTCCAAAGTGTTTCCTGACACCACATGTGAGAGGTCTGATTATAACCATAAACATCTACTTAGCCCAGGGTTGTCTGCATTCATCTGACATCTGAGAATGGTTGGGATAATCTCTTTGTACACTGTATGAGGATGTCTCTGTTTTACCTCATCTGCCTAAGGCACCTTCTGATCGGTTTAATAGAGAGCAGAACAGCCAATAGCTAGGTAGGAGAGGATAGGCAGGACTTCCAGCAGAGATAGGAACTCTGAAAAAAAATCTGAGGTGAGAGATTAGCCGGCCATGGAGGAAGTCAGAGGTACAGTACTGCAAAGAGGTAATGAGCCACGTGGCAGAGTGTAGATTAAAATAAATGGGTTAACTTAAGTTTTAAAAGCTAGTTGGGAACAGCCTAAGCTAAGGCCAAGCTTTCATAGTTAATAAAATGTCTCTATGTCATTATTCGGGAGCTAGCAGTCCAAAGAAAGTCCAACTATAGTTGGAGCCCAACACAAGGCACCAAGAGTTTGTTTTTCCACAAGGACAGCAGTTGTACCTGAATCTACTGCTGTTTTAGCCAGTAAGTGCAGCTCCACAGTTACTGGCCTGATTCTCAGACAGTGGCCAGGCAGGACTTCTTTGTCCCACCAGATCCACCTCCTGCTGCTGCCACCAAATTTAGTTTTTAACTAAATCGCTATCATTCTATTCACCAGTAAAGACTTGGGAGTCAGAGGCTGGGGTGAAAACCTGCTAGCTCAGAGAGGCTGAGGAGCAGCTAGCTGACCTTCCCTTTTTGCCAGTGTCTGGGAAAGAGAGCGCCTCTTCCCACACTGCAAAAATCAAAAAGGACAACCACACTCAAAGTCCCTCACTACCACTTACTGTGCGTCTCTTGATTGGTTTTCTGGACTCCCTCTGACTCTCTGTGATTACTTTCTGTCAACCAGTTGCTGGCTCTGCCTCCTGACCCAAGGTTGATTTTACTTCATTAATACAAACACAAACTTGGGGTTCACAGTGTGATCATAAATCCTACAACAGAGAACTCACATTCATTCACTTATTCATTTAACCACTCATTGCCAAGTGTATAGGAAGGGCCTGTGGGGTCCAGAGGCTCACCTGGTCTGTTCTGTCTGGGAGTATGGCAGGGTCCAGGCTATGATGCCACTACCTAGGCAACAGAGGTAGCTAGAGGATGTGGATGGTCATCTAGGAGACGTCCTAGGGACATATGTACAGGTAAGTGATGCAGACTGAATGGAATGCTGGCATAGAAACCATTTGTGACAAGTAGAAAATCAGCCTGAAGATTAGGCTGGAAAAAGAAATCTTAGGGGAGACAAGGAACCAGGAGAGTGGTGTGTGTTAGTCAAAGAAGCCCAATCAATAGTAGCAGTGCATGTACATGTGTGCACATGCTTGTGAATATGCATGCATGTGTGTGTGTATATATATATATATATCTGTGAGTGTGTCCAGCTTCCTCTGCACCCTTGCAGATGTTGTCAGGGTCACATACAGCCAGGCACTGGAGGACATGCATCATCTGTTAAACAGCTGAACAAACTCATAAATGATGGAGTTTCCCATTTTAACCTTAGTCTTGAGTGTCTTTTAGGACCCGTGTTTATGTTCGAGTTTGATCACATATTACAATATGTAATCTAGTATACCAGATAAACATTTTCTATTTTAGTTACAGATATAATTCCTAATTTCTGTGATTTCTGCAATAGGTAGATGCTATTTTTATGTTGCTACTGAACCACCCCTAAATGATGCCCCTTAATGGAGTATTTTCAGTTAGTAAACTCTAGAAAGCCAGGCAGCTGAAATAATGGGGCTTGGTTTAGCTGTCTCACTGGAGTCAATGGATAGCATGTGAAGAAGTTGCAGGGCTAATGTAGAGATGCCTGTGGGCCTGATACAGTCCCTTAAGAAGCCACTGAAGGAGCCCCAGTCGTCCCCAACTGTGCAGCTTGCAGAGTGGTGCTGACAGTGGAGGGTTCCTCCCGGGATCTGCAGTGAGCAGCTCTACGAGACAGCAGGGAAAAGCCCTGATCTTTCTTGCGTGGCCTGTGGTGCTTTTAATCAATGCTAAGAAGCTTCCTGGAAACTGGCACTAATTACGCATCCCTCAGAATCAAGCATTTGGTTTTCCACAGGCCTGCACTGACGGCCACGGCTGTAAACTACTGTTGCTGCCTTCTGCTGAGCGAGAACGCCGTCTGTGTTTGTGGTCAGAGGCATAAAGGAGCGTTAAGAGCAGGTGGAGAGATGTGCACAAAGGAATGCAGGATCGGACAGTGCAGAAAAGCATGCTGTGTGCTCCACTGTGAGGGCCCTCACGCCTTCACACCCTCACACCCACACTCTGGGCTACTGGCCTCCCCCAGGCACCAGAGCCAAATCTGCCTAGCTGGTAGATCTCCATGGGAACCCTGCTCCACTCCACCTTTTAGTGGGCTCCCTGGGGCCTGGATCCTAAACCCAGGCAATGCTTTCCTTTTCCAGTCCTAACCCCTGGGTCTTGTGTCATTGGCTGCTGACATTTTATGCTTGTCTTCATAACAGTCTAACATCACTCTGCACCCTACCTTTCAGAGCACTTGGCTGCTTCCGCGCCCCGCCCCTCAAGACCTCCAGTGTGTCACCTCCAATCTCCAGAGAAACTGATCCTCTTAATTCGATCCTGCCCGTGCTATCCCCAGGTCCAACACCAGGGAGCGCAAATGAGCAGACAGAACCACCATTCTACCCTGGAACCTGAAACCCACTTACTATATTACTGGATACAGAGCAAAACAGTCTTCCTGTTTATCTCTCATCCCAAAAGATGCCCCCAGTTTATCCTGATCTTAGTGACTTAATGAGACAAAGAGGAAACTCCATACTAGACACCTCATTTTCGCTAAATTGAACCTCCGATTTGGGGCCAGTTCCAGCATGGCGTAGGCTACATTGTGTCCCACTCAAAGTTCGTATTCGAAACCCTGACCCCAGGCACATAAAAATCTGACAAAATGGCTGGGCGGTGGTGGTGCACGCCTTTAATCCCAGCACTCCGGAGGCAGAGGCAGGCAGATCTCTGTGAGTTCGAGGCCAGCCTGGGCTACCTAATGAGTTCCAGGAAAGGCGCAAAGCTACACAGAGAAACCCTGTCTCGAAAAACAAAAAAGAATCTGACAAAATGTGGAAACAAGACTGTTACAGAGGAACTGAAGTGAGGCTCTTTGGCTGGGCCCTAAAGAAACTGGACTGGTTTAATAAGAAACAAAAAGGACACCAGAGGGGAGCATGCAGAGAAAAGACCGTGTGGAAAGGCATCAAGAGGACATCTAGGAAGAGTCTAATAGCTTGGACAGGAGACCTCCAGCCTCCTGAATCTCGAGGTCAATTGCTTAGGCTCCAAAGTTGTGGTGTTGTGTCATGAACCATGGGGTAAGCAGTACACGTAACTTCTAAAAGCTTGTACACCCGTGTGTCTCTGCACACCTCACTGTATACCTATATACCTGCAACCAGTGTACTGATAGACCTACATGCATGTACACCTAGACATCTATATGCCTGTGTGCTTACACACCTGTTCATGTATGCACATCTGAACACCTGCTTGCCTGCATTCCTGCACATCTACACATGTGCATGCCTGTACTCCTATGATTGCACACCTATCTGTCTGTGCAACCATGCACTTACATATTTGTACACTTGCAAGCTTCATATCAGCATGCCTACAAAGTTGCATACATGAGCACCTATGTACCCATACACATGTATACCTGCAAGCCTGCACACCAGCATGCCTGCACACCTGCATGTCTGTATATAGCTGAACTTGAATTCCTGAACACCTACAAGCCTTTACATTTACACATATGTGTGTCTATACACTTTCACAGATACACACCTACATATCTGCAGGCCTGAATGCCTGTATATCTACATATCTTCACACATGTGTGCTTGAACACATGCACAACAGCACCTGTGCATCTCTGTGGCTGCAAGATAACACACCTGCATTTACATTGTGCACTTATATATCTGTGTGCCTACACAGCTGAGTGCTTGCATGTCTGAACCTCTCTACACCTGCATACTTGCATGCCTGTGTTTATGCACCCAAACATCTAAATACCTGTATACCTGTATGCCCGAACACCAGCAGCCACGTGTTTGGCATTGCTGGGTAGTTCTTCATCCCTCCTTGTGTATTATTCTTTCACAGATGATTTTTTTCTAATGAGTATTTTTTATTCTCTACAATCCACAGAACCTATTGCACCTCACGTTCTCATTCACTTTGTGTGTATTGGTTACCTGCAAGACCCTCAGTCTAGTACCTCTGAAGCAACTATACTTAGCCTGCCATTTATACCATAACCCTTCACAAAGCCTCCAGCTCAGGCACCACTTGGCATCTGTAATGAAACTCCATTCTTCTGCAGAGACCTTATACCTCACACTGCTCTAGATCCTACTGCCATGCACACCAGCCTCTGTCCCTCGGATGCATCAGTGCAGGGGACATCTACCTTGGGTCCTGATGCGGGAGGATTCACAGAAGTGTCACCTCCTCTCCAGTCTCCTAATCAGTCAGTCTGAAGACATCCTCCATTCTAGTAGCCAGCATCACAAGGAAGGAACAAGATCAATGAGTTCCCATCTAAAAAAAATGTTCCCAAGCCCCATGATGAAGCACAGTGAACAAACACACCTCACACTTGGTCCTGCACACTGAATTGTTAGCAGAAGGATGGATGAGAGAACCAAGCTGTGCTCCCACCCTTAGGATGTAGAGCAGTTTAGTGACAACCACTCCCATGTTGGGTGTCTGGTGGGGGTGAGGGGATAATTCTTCCTAAGGCTTTCAAGCTGGAGCTGCTGCCTCAGCCCCTGCTTCTGGCCACATGCCAGTCCATTAAGAGAACAGACTCGAGATTTATTCCTATGCTTGCATTATATCCACACGTAAAATCTGGCCCTGAAACTGCAGACCAGTGCCAAAATCTGTTTCGTTCCTTTAAGTTTTTGTATTTATTTTAATTAAGCGCTAGCAGAATGCCATTTACAGTGGCATAGTGAGTACCTTTGTTAATTAACAATACCAAGCCAGGGAGACAGGCTTCCTCCACACTCTTTTAATTAACTGAAATATGAAATAGTTCAAGGACGAGTCAGTGATGGTTTCTTTATGGGTATGGAAGGTGGAGGATACAGAATGTGCCCTACGCTAGTGGATAAGCACAGTTTTGATAATTTGAGGATCTAGCAGGATATATTTGTTGTGGAGTCATTATCAGAAGTAAGAGAGATTAGTAGATGGATATAATACATTAAATATTTGGATTGAAAGAACTCTTCATTAAATATAAAATATAGTGAAAAAGAAAAAAGTTTAAGCAGCTTGAGTGGGCTTAATTGTGCTAATGGTTCAGTCAGTTAGGAATTACAAGATCCAGACGGATACCTGACATCTGAAAAGCGGTCCCAATGCTTCACAAAAATACAGTGCATTTTAAAGTTTCAAACACTCTTTCCTTGAGCTGCCATGGATTTTTGCTCTTCTATTGTCCCTGCAAGACCCCCCAATGTGTTCCACTTTTAGAAGGACATACACAATTTCTCCTCTGGAGCTCTTGAGGCAGATGAGCTCCCCATGCATGTGGGATGCTGTTTCCCTGAGCCCAAAGCGAGTGTGAATGCACGTGGGTGCTGAAGCATCCCACTCTTTGGAGACTTTACGCCTATCTTCAGCACCACCATGGAACCCAGAGCACAGTGAGTTTGTGTTGTCCAGAGAGCAGCAAGAGGCAGTGGGGACCCGGCTTCCCCCACCCCCCCCCCCCTACCCCACCCCCCGAGAAAGGCACTACCTCACCACTGTCACCACTGACTTCTTACAGCCCTCGGTCACACCCTCACTGAAGGCAGTCCGCTGCTGCGGAGCCCAAAGGCATATCTACCCATTCCTTTGCCAAGTGCATCCCCCTGCTAAGACTGTAGAGGAGCGCTGGAGCCTTGCCGAGGCAGAGGGGGTTTTGACTCATGTTCCCTGTGCTGCAGATAAACTCTTGAGATTGAGAGAAACAGCTTTCGCTTGCTGAATTAACCCACCTCTCTTCCCCTCCCTCTCCTGTGCTGCAGCTCTGAACCGCATTTTCCAGACACAAACTGCCAAGCGAAATCCCTTCTATATTAAATTTCGCAGCCATCCTAAGAAAGGGAGAATTATTTGCTGTGCTAAGGAAATGAAATATATTTTAAATTGAATAGCCTCATGAATATGTTAAGAAGACCCAAACAATTTAATAATGATAACAGACCTTGTCTTCACGCGGCCTCTTTCTTCCAGTAAAGGCTGACAGCACTTACAGGGGGGTGGAGAACACAATGGCCCTGTTGCATAGAATAGAGGAGCGAAGCTTTCTCTCTGAGTGTGTGAAACAGGCAGTGGGTTTTCCACAGGCCTGGGGCTGAGCTCCTGGGAACCATCTGGAGGCTCCAGAACTCCTCCCTGAGGCTCTCCCTGTTTCCTTATCTCGATTATCACAGTCGTGAGAGGGACTCACATGTCTGCAGTGCTTACCCAGTGGTAAAGATGGTGGACATGGAGTCTACCCACTTCCCTTGCCTGGGATAGGGCTGTGTCCCCTCAGCTCAGGTGTCAAAGCAGATCTCCTGGGCTGACCTAATATTGCCTGACCTTCTGGCACCATCTTCCTTTATTCACTTCCACTTGAGAGAGAGGCCGTCGGACAGCGAAAACTAGTGTCAGTAGAAGTTTATATTACTAAGGGCCAATTCACGGACAAAAAGGCAAAGAGGAGGAGGCCACTCTGGCCAGAGGCCTGGTGGGAAAGGACACTAAACGTTAGGTACATTGAGGCTCATCCTAAGCTCAGCATGAGCTGGAGAGAGTGGGAAGGACTAAAGGGAAGAAGTGGAGCAGCCATGAGCATCAGACTTCATGGCTCACAGAAACAGTCTGCAGCCATGAGCATCATAGACCTCATGGCTCACAGAAAGAGTCTGCAGCCATGAGCATCATAGATCTCATGGCTCACAGAACAGTCCATGATGAAAAGCAGCAGGAATGGATGAACAAGTGAGTAAAATCTGCAACATGCTGTGGCAGCCTTTCCATTGCTCTTGTCTTTCCTGGAGGTCAAGGGAGTCCTCAGCCCCTGGTTACCATCCCATGGGAACTGCTGACCTCCCCTGGGAAAACCCACTTGCTCAGGCTTTTCCTGAACTGTGCTTTTGGGTGCACTTCTAAGGGATTGACCGTACATGGTTCCCTAAAGGACAGTTGCACTTCTCTGCCTCACCTGAGCATGTTCTTGAGCATCACTGACCAAGCAGAGATCCTTCAGCAACTTAGAAGATGCCCAGCTCCAAGGAAGAAGCAGCCTTCAGGATTAAGCCACTTCTTGGATCCCAAGGTGTTGATTTGACAGCACAGGAAGGAATCAAAAGCCCACCGAAGAAGGCCCTGATCAATAGAGGAAGCATTTATGATGAGTATGGTTGCTGCCAGATCCCACACTGCAGCCTATAAACAATTGCCAGGAAATAGTGTAATACAGCCACAGAGAGAAGGCGAGTGCCTGTCCTTTGAGAGTTTCTACTGAAGAGATGGTGCGACATTTAGGATCTGAAATATTCTTCAGAATTCCCTGTGTGAGCTGTTGGAAAAGGGTGGGACATTTAGGGGGTTGTATAATGTACATTGTAGCATGAATCTCAAATGGTCTTATTAATAAAAACAACCTGGAGCCAGGTATTGGGGTGAATGCTGGAAGATCAGAGAAGCAGAACAAGCCACAGCTTCCTCACCTCGCCAATTCCTCAGCTGATCCTAGTTTCCTCAGACTAGAAGCCTCTCAGCTGAACTGTGCTCCTCAAAAGCCTAAAAGCTTAACCAGCCATAGTTCCTGGTCTTCACGCCTTAAATATCTTTCTGCTTTCTGCCATCACTTACTGGGATTAAAGGCATGAGTCACCATGCCTGGCTGTTTCTAGTGTGGCCTTGAACTCACAGAGATCCAGGTGGATCTCTGCCTCTTGAATGCTAGGGTTAAAGTTGTGTGCTACCACTGCCTAACCTCTATGTTTAATATTGTGGCTGTTCTGTTCTCTGACCCCAGATAAGTTTATTAGGGTGCACAATATTTTGGGGCACACAATACCACCACAGGACATTATATTGGTACACTGTCATCATTGCTGGAGTTCACTGAGAATCTGGTCCTGCAAACAGAGTTGCCCACCCCCACCTTCAGACCCAAAGTGTTTGTCTCAGAGTGTCTGCCAAGGCTCTTCATGAGGGTGGTGGCCCCTGGCTCCAACTCTGTGACAGGACTGGAAGAAAATCAAAGCAGGCCAAGATTAAAAACGCCGTGTCCATGTGAACAGCTAGAAGGTGAACTATTCTGCCCATGGTTACCATTGTTTATACCATGAAAATGTCTGCCATGCAAACTCGGAGTCTGAAGTACACCCATGGAAATACACACGTGGGGGGAAAAACCCAGTCGGAATCTCCAGCTGACTGCCTCAACTTCCCCAGGTATGTTCTGCTGGGTATTGTGAGTGCCACTTTGAGGCCATCGTCTCTAAATGCTGTTCCTTCTTTTGCTTGAAAACCTCCGCAGAGGGGACAGGACACTCTGCTCTGCCCAGGGCTCTCAGCCAGGAACTGCAGCTGGCTGCATGGGTATGGCTCACCCAGTCAGTTTCTGCTGGATGATGTGTGATGCTCGGCTACTTGTCTGCTATCTCTTGTTACTTATTTTTTCACTTGCCCTTGTTATATACTTAACAAACTGAAAGTCCAGCTCTTAGCTCATTCTCCAGACCACACAGAGCAAGTGAGTCCCAGGGGTGGGAAGCTTGGTCACTGAGGCATGTCTTAAAGGGGAGACCGGAACCACAACATCTTTTTCATTCTCACTTTGCTTTCTGATCACCATGAAGTGAGCAGAACATGTAACTCCCTTTGATGATGTCCTCTCCCATCCTGACCAAAAGCACCAAGGCTAAACAGGTATCTGACACCGTGAGCCAAGATAAAACTAAGCTCCTTTAAATTGACTTGGTTCATGTATTTTGTCACAGTGACAAAAAGCAAGTGAACACAGCTGGTAAGTATGTGTAGGGTAGTACTCAGACATGTGCTGGTAGGAAGACAGATAACTCAAAACTAAAGCCTCATCATCTACAAGAGCAGAAACTCACAGGGCATAAGTCCAACACCCAATCTTCAAGACAGAAGAATGCCCATGTCTTCACCAAAGAAACCATCCTGCACTCAGTCCATTTGCTTCCAGAGACGACACAGTCCTACCCTGTCTCAGACATGGGCAAGCAATGACGGAAACAGAAAATGCAGAGCCTGGTTCCCCACAGGCCTGTCTGTCTGCTGCTCCATCCTCACCTGTCCCTAGAGGCCACAGTGATGCCAAGCCTTTGTAGGAGATGGGACATGGCTCGGGAGTGCTTCCTTCTCACTGGGCTTCTGCAGGTGCCTAATTAGGGGCTGGGCCCACCATGGCACATAATGGACATCAATGAGTGGCTGTCCCTGAGCCGCCAGGGTGTGCCAGGCATCTGGTAGGCCTGACAAATGCAGAAACCTTTACAATAGCCCTCATCAAGCAATTCAGGCCCCAGAAGGCAGCCTGCATGAATAATGAGGCCTTTGCTTGCTCCATGCATATAGATACAATGCTGTTTGGTAACCTCATTAGATTTGCTTTAGGCTCACCGTTAGCACACTTGCGTGGACATGCTGGGGCCATTGGGACAAGGAGTGGAACACCAGGAAAATCCATGGCCCAAGTGTGATGAGAAGGGTCGGCTATGTGGGTGGGGCCAGTCCTGCATGTCTGTCTGGTGTTGGATGTAATTGTCATGGTTGGAACCACAGGACAGGCACCCTCATTTTCATTTCAATCATGAAACATCCCAAACTTCGACTTCTGGGTCTTTCATTTTAAAGATGGAATTTAAGAGGAGCAGGAACATATGTTTAAGAACCAGCTTCTACTGTGATTTTGGGGGGGGGGCTACTCTGGGCTCCTAGAAGAACCCAGCTCCCAGGGATCCTGCTACTCTGACATCAGTAGGCTTTTATCCAGCTATCTTTCAGCCTCCTACTTGCTAAGCCTTTGACTCAGTGTATGAAGAAAAAATGCGCCCTACCCTTGGACCTCAGAACACCAGGACCACGTGTAGATTTACCTGAATAATGTTTCTGGAATCTGCCTTGTGCATCTGTGAAAAGCATGTGAAGAGGCTTCCTACCCACTCACTCATGGACATAGTGAGAAGGCTAATAAGCTACTTGTTCAGCTCAGAGCAGTGCCCATACTACCCGCTGTTCCTGGAGCCTGAGTGAAGCCAGCTTGCTTTGTTAGAAGGAGCGGCTGAGATCTCCAAGGATGGAGGCATTGCTCTCCTGACTCATGTTTTCTGGCCTTGAAAAAAGACACAGGTTTAAGAAAATGCCTCTTGATATTGCAAGCTTTTTATTTCTTTCCTTCCACTGCTACAACTTGTGACAAATAATTCCTATTAATTATATTTTTATACAAACAAGTGTACATTTTTGACTGCTGCTATCAATAGTCACTCACCCTATTAGCATGGTTGTTCACAAAAGCAAGGTCAGCTTCAATATTAATATGAACCAAAGGTAGCTTCTTTATCTCCTCTCCTTTGCATCAAAACATTTTATGCAAATTTGCAGCTTATCTGGAAGTAATTGGAGACTCTGTTTGAGTTCTCCACTGGAGATCTCAGCTTCCTGAAACATGGGGTGCTGTCAAACCTCACAGACACTTTTACATAATCAGAACCCCGTGAGCACAAGGACTGCCTGTGGGGTCTGCTCGTCCTGGAGTTGAGAATCCTGTAATCACATGGTCTCTTCTGTTGAGGTCTTCACTCTGCAAGGGGTCTGTCATCCAAATGCTATTAGCTTAAAGGCTTGCTCCAGAGCAACACATATCTATGATGCCCAAAAGACTGCCACAGTTGGCCCACATCCTGCTCCTGGGAAAGGGCAGCAATAACCAGGAGAGTAAAAGGAGACTCCTGGGGGCCTCTTAAGTCCTCACAACTTCTAGGGAAAGCTGAGGGTGCTTGTGGATTTTGTTAAAATCAGTCTGGCTATGTGTATAAAGGATGGGCCACATGGCACTCCAAGCCATGGAAAGCAGGAATAAGGAAGGGACTTGGAGTGTAGTGATTGCAAATTAGAAACCAAAAAAAAAAAAAAAAAAAATTGTGACTGCAGGTAAAGCTTGAGCTAACCACATTGCTCTTTAGGCAGTTCCCATGAAGATCCTCAGATTCTCCAGTTGTCTATGGTGGGAGACTAAGAGACCACCACAGTCAGCAAACCAAGACAGAGCCTTCTGTCGAAGGTGTTCTCTTGGGAGCTTGCCTGGAGAAACATACAAGGTCTACCTAGACAGAAGCTCTTGAAGACAAGATGCGTCAAGAGCACCAGTTCATGAAATGTGTCCAGGATGTGGTCCTTCCCAAGCCTGAACAGTTACTAAGTTTTTTGTTTGTTTGTTTGTTTTTTTTTTATGTCTAATCTTTTATTTGTTTAAAAAAAATTGCTCTTGACAGCCCTTTTTGAAAACTGGGATATTTCTTTCACTGATCCCCTTGATAGCTGATTAATCAATTTTCATCAAGAAGATTTTATGATTTATTTCCTGGTCCTTTGAGTCTGAACTGTCCATGTGACCTAAACAGGCCAGTAGAATATGGCTCAGGTGATAATATACCCAGCCAACTGCACAGCCCTTTCTTCATACCCCTGCCCAGACACATGCAAACAGATACCTGTCAGTGAGGATTGTGTCAGGCCTCTGCTGCTCAACTTCCTATACCAGCCAGGCCCAGGCAGCTCACAGGTAAAAGCCCAGTTCAGCCACACCTCCCTAACCCAGAAAAGCAGCTTGGAGAAGGAAGAAATTGGATTGAGACTCCTGAGGAGGTTGTTTCAATCTTGATCAATTCACTGTCTTCACACTGCCCCTGTCAAATACATGACCTTAATTCTATGTTAATATGGCAGCTTCTGGTGGGAGAGCTGAGCAGTAACCCTTACTTTACAGATGCTATAACAACCTAGTTATTATGAAAGCAGAAGTAAAGATCCTCACTAAAGGCAACATTAGAGCTAGGAGGAAATAGACTTCTCAGTAGAATGGGCTCCACTGAGAAGCTCCAAAAAACAAACCTAGAACTTTTGTTCCCTTTGCATGAACACCCATGATGCACTGACATCTGGGTCCTGCTGTGTACTCTTTTGGAATTCATTGTTCTCCTGATAAATTCAGCATCTCCTAATCAGGATGTCCTGCCTACTGCTAGGATGTCTCCAATGACTGTGATTGGCACTTCTGAGCTAGAACATCTTCACTGCCTGAAGCATATGTTGTAAAGGAGAGATGTTGTAGCTTTGAATGAAGTCCAGAGAAGCAACAAGACATATTGGAAATATGAGACAGCTTGAGACTCAACTCAGGTTGAACTGGGGCAACAAAATCAAACAAAAGCCACACACATATCAAAACCACTCTCTTCAGCGCTGATGACAACTCTAACTTGAAGTGTTCTTGTGACTATCGATAATTTAAAAATGGATTAGTCTGCTCTTCATCACTCTAAAGAAATTCTGCAGTCGGGTACTTTAATAAAGAAAGGAGCTAAATACACCTAAATACAGCTCATGATCTTGGAGGTGGGAATTCAAATAGCATGGTGCTGTCTCTAGAAAGAAGTCATAGAGATATCACACCATAGTGATGTCCCCATAGTAAGAGTGTTAGCAAAAGAGAAAGGTAGAATGGGAAGATGGGGAGCTGGAGAGAGATCAGAGGGTCAGGCCACTATTCTAACAATTCTCTGTAAAGAAGTAACACATGGTCTCATGCAAACTACATGACTTTTTCTGGCGGCTTCCCTTCCATCCCATGACCTAGTTAATTCTCACCAGACCTCATTTCTGGAAGTACTTAGCACCACTCAGCACTGCCACAATATTGTCTCCTTGGGGACTGAATTCATAGCCAAGCCATATCAATGGATGAGAAAGTAGAGTTTTGACAGGCCAAGCAATATCCTCACAACCCAGAGAGAACAGTATTGAGTCTCTGCTCCTCTTGTGCCTATGGACAGCTGCCCTTCACCTGTGCCAGAGGAATGAGGCAGGTCTTCTACTGGGACAGTCTCAAATCAGACTGCCAAGGACAGGATGTAAATAGGGTCAGTGTTCTGAATTCCAAGGGACAAACACAGAAAGAGAGGGTGGGAGACTCTTCCAGTTGCACAGGGAGGGATGTGCTTGATTTGGCCATATTTCACTGTACAACAAAGCAGTCTCCATCTATCATGAAGGTCATGAAGAGCTGAACAACCACTTCCCATACAGTGGGCTGCTAGTCCCCTCTCTAGGGTCTGATACCCTCTATTGTCATGAGTTTGGAGGGGTTAGCTCTCTCAGTTATATTCTTTGCTAAGATCACCATCCTCAGATGATTCTCTCAACCTTTGATGGACACAGGAAGAGAAATATAGTCATGGAATAATTGGAAATGACCATTTTTTCCACTTTCATATGGAGACAGCAGTTGCAAGCTGGAGAGCACAGTGGCCATTCTCTGTGATAGCTAGCATCCCCTTCTACTGTAGTAACTTAAGCCTCTGAAGCCCGGATAATAAAACTAATGTATTTTGTGTGTAAGAAAGACATAAACTGGGGGTGAGGTATAGAATGCTTTTGGCTGAATGTTTGCATACTCATACCCCCAGAATTTTTATGCAATGGAGTTTGAAAGAGGGGACCTTAAGGGTAAGTAAGTCTTGAGGGTGAAGCAAGGCTAATCTTTCCCATACCCAGGATATTTGTTCCCTTGAGAATCTACACAATTTCAATAAGCTAGGTGTCCCTTTGGCCTCGGGTTCCTTAATAAACCAGTGCTCTGACCCTGCTCATGTTGCTCTACAGCACTGTCATGCTGCTCAGATGAGATCATAGATAAATCATGCTTTGGTGACAATGCAGAACTAAGATATGATTTTACTACCAACACCAGATGATTCTTTGGCTTACACTGTTAATCTCAGCACCACAGTTCACACCACTAATCTTCATATGTAGTTTCAGGACCTCTCACACTTCCATAAACCAGTGACAGGCTTGGCCTCAGGGATCCCTGGCTTTAGAGAGTTAGACTAAAAGCCAGGAATCACTTTTCCAAAATTAATTGGACTTTTAACTATTAGTACTTAGGGAATAAATAAAATGTCTATATAATTTGCCAAGCACAGAACAGAATGTAATTAAATTGGAATTAAAGTTCATAAACCTTATTTTAGAAGGTAGCTAGCAAGTGAAATTATGAACTAAAGCCTAGGTTTTGAAAACAGAGAAGACACTACTTCTTAAATAATTCCAACAACCCTAATAAGAAGAACCATGTGCTAACTAGTCATTATACCAGGTTTGGGGCCAGATGGTATTGAAATAAGCATGATTTTTCACTATATTAGAGATTCTTTAGCACTCATCCCTCAGATTTATATTTCTAAGGCAGATGAAGTCGTAGCAGATGTTGGTCAACATCTCTACTTTTCTTGGTTGGAGTGTAGTTCAGTGGTAGAACATGTGCTAGCTTGTGTGAAGCCTGAGTTCCTTCTATACCCATCATAGACACGTAGACAGGCAGATAGATAATAGGTGATGGAAAAATAGATTAATGATTGATAGACAGACAGACAGATGATAGATAGATAGATAGATAGATAGATAGATAGATAGATAGATGATAGACATACATAATACATACATACATATATACAATATACATACATAGATATATAGAGGATAGAAAGATAGACAGATGATAGATAGATAGATACATAGATAGATGGATAGATAGATACATAGATAGATACATAGATGATAGACATACATAATACATGCATACATATATACAATATACATACATAGATATATAGATGATAGATAGAAAGATAGACAGATGATAGATACATAGATAGATGGATAGATAGATGATAGGTAGATAGAAGATACACATAGACATATATTCAATATCAATAGATTACATTAAATACCAAATACATTAAATTCTTTTATGGAAACTGCATTCATTATCCACACTTCGTACTTTCTTCCTAGAAAAGAATCCAGGCTGTAGTTATAAATAATCCTTTGGTGGCCCTACCCCTCTTCCTCCAGAATCATCTCTCATGCTTTGGTCCTGGTGCCTCCAGGACAGCCCTTTCTCCTCTAGACACCATCTCTGAAGGATGTCACTTACATTCCCCTCTGTGACACTCACATACAACCTGTGTCTCCCACATGCCATGGTTAAAATCACACAGAGTTCTGACATCTTTGAAGGAGGTTGACAAGGTCAGTCAATTAGCAGTGACCTTGTCCCATCAACACGTGTTCTTGCAGTAGCCTTCTCTGCTTGGATTCCCCAGTGAACTCATTTATGTGAATTAGATGCTTGCTAAGTCAATGGAATGTTCTAAGATGGCAAACTCTGGTCTGGTAAGAGAAGTCTGGTCTCTGACAGGGAAATAGTATGACTTGTGGAACACTGGACACCTGGTAAGGCCCCTCCAGGCAACACTTGTAGGTGGTTGTACATGTTGGATGTACCATTGTGAAATTGGTGCTGTGACAAGCTAGAGAGAAGGTAGTTTGACCCAGATTGGCTGGGACCAGCAGTGTTCTGTGTCCTCAATAGTTCATGGAAACACACAATGCTGGCCCTCACCAAATGGGCACACTGCCTAGAATGAAGACAATGTCCCTCCCCAAGGCCACTTGACTAAACAGTTACACTCTAGTCCTCCACATCCAGCCACCTTGGCACAGATCTGAACATGTGGGTAGAAGTGAGGCATGTGCATGAACAGGAGCCTCAGTGAGAATGAGGCTGACCAGGGTTTGGGTCCTCTCTTGGCTACTTCCAGCCTTCTCTACACTTCATGTGGTTACTGTGATGGCAAGGTAGGATGAAGTGAATTGAGGAAAAGGAATTATCTCCATCCTCTCATAAAGGTTCCAGGTAATGTGGACCCAGAAGAACTTTATTCTTTCAAAGTTGTAAGTTGTTCTTTCAAAGACTTGTCCATGGCAGCTAGGTTAGGATAATCTGGTGATAGCAATCCAGGTTTTTACAAACTAAAACATCACTTTTAAGATTAAAAAGCATGTTTAATGTTTAGATAAGGAAAAAGTTTTCTTATGAGCATTAAAAACTTACAAGGTAAATGACAGAAAAAATTCTACTAAAAATATATGTAGTAAGATGGAGGGTATATGCCCGAGAGTGGTAGCTGGATCTTGAGGTAGATTGATTTTCAGCTTCCTGAGGAATCTCAACACTGATTTCTATAGTGGCTCTACCAATTGAAAGCCCACCAACAATGAATAAGTGTTCCCCTTTCCCCACATCCTCACCATCATCTGCTATCATTTGTTTTATTAATCTTGTCTATTCTGACTGTTGTGGTAAGAGGAAATCTCAAAGTAATTTTAATTTGCATGATGGCTTAAAAATGTTGAAGACTTTTTGTTTCTCAGTCATCTGTGTCCCGTCTTTTTAGAACTCTCTACTCAGTTAATTACTCCACTTTAATTGGGTTGTTTATTCTCTTGATGTCCAGGGTTTTTTGTTTGTTTGTTTGTTTTTTGTTTTTGTTTTTGTTTTTTTAGTATTTCTTGTATTCTACATACTAATACTCTATCAGATTTGTAATTGCTAAGGATCTTTTCCCATTCTGTAGCCTATCACTTGACTCAAATGATGGAGTCCTTTGGTGTACAGAAGCCTTCTAACTTCACAGCATCCCACTTATTAATTGTTGTTCTTAATACTTGTACTACCGGGGTCCTGTGCAGAAAGTCCTTTCCTGTACCATGATTTCCAATGTGCGCACTCCTTTCTGTCCTGTCAGATTCAGGGTATCTCATCCTATGTTGAGATCCTTGATCAATCTGTAGATGAGTGTTGTACAGGGTGACAGACATAGACAATTTGGTTCCATTGATCAATGTGTCTGTTCTTTTTTTTCTCACAAGCAATTGTGTTTTTTAATTGATATTCAGTCTCTACATACAATATTGCACAAATTAAAGATGTATCAACAATTCTACTTATGGTAAAACTCATCAACAATCATAAAACTACAAGTTGGTGCATTTTGGTGGTAGGTACTTTAGTAAACAGTGCAAATATTAAACTCAGCTACTTCATGAAAATCAGCTTCCCACAAAAGAACTCACAGGTTACTTAAGATGTCAAACACAAGTCAAGTCACCATCACTTTGAAGAAAAACTTGGGATCCAGGTGTGGTAGCACATGTCTCAGAAAGCTGAAGCAGGAGGGTCATGAAATCACAACTCAAAAAACTTGGGACAAAAATACTAAAAATTCAGAATTTCATTTAGGAACCAGAAAGTATACACATATTGGGAACTCTAAGAGGACACTTCCATGTTCTGCTGCATAGGTCCTGTGCTCCAAGAGTAATTCCACTGGTGCAGGATCTCTGTAAGAAACTATTGTTTCAAAGTTCTAAACAAACAAGGTGGCAATTCATACAAAAGGGTTTAACTAAGACTCTTCCATTCAAAAGAAAACTAATGCAATCTCCATAAATTAAGAGAGATTTATGAAAATGCTACCCAGGCATGAAGCCAGGCCAGCACTCACCTCCACTGACTGTCTCACACAGCACTGGTGTCACCTGTGAGGAAGGGAGAGCTGGGTCCAGTCCTAGCTCTTCTAACCTGTACCCGGATCTAGTCTTCATACACACAGTTAGGTGCTGTGAGCTACTAGCTGGCTGCTTGTCACAAGAGCTTCCCATTGAAAGGTCTAAGCAAACCATCTTGAAGCATGCCCTAGGGGATGGACTGAGACCAGGTCTGCCAGGTCCTACCTTCTCACACCATCACTCAGAAGTCTGAAACTGTTGAGTGGGCAAATGAAGCATCTGATAATCATATTTCTAATAAAAATGCAAAAGGCCATGGCAAATGTGAGAGGGAAGTGGGGTACCACCATGCTGTTGCCCACAGTTGTCCTGACTATGAGATTAGGAGTTGGTAAAAGGTTGAGCAAGGACCCAGCAGGCGTAGTCTCAAGCCATTCACTAGGATCTATGGGGGCACACCTGTTATCTGTTTCCTCAGCTCCCAAAAAGCAATGGCCACAAAGCTGGTTCTAGCACATACTCTACAGTGTTAACAGCAGGGTAACAGTTTTCTGTATAGAACAGATGACCCAAAGAAGCCAATGGTTTCTCAGTTTCTGTGCTTTACAGACAATACAGATACCAAGTTTTCGGGACTCTTAGAACACTGGCTTGATTTCCAAAATGTATCACTTTAATTTTTCCCCATGAGGTGGCCACACATTATAAACTCTGAGCACATGACAATCACATGATCTCTTCAATGAGCTCCCAGGTAGATGCCGGCTCTCCTGGAGCTTGGAGTCCTGAGGTTTCAAATGTTAAAGCTTTCACCACAGCCACAAGTCCCTTTGATGTTGGGGTTATTGAAAACAAACTCACTGGACAGTTTGTCTTCCACATAGTCCATTACTGTTCCTAAAAGTGTTAACTGTGCTTTCTTTTCGATGAACACTCTGATTCCATCTTGAATAACTTCATCAGAATCTCCTTTTTTTTGTCTTTGTATACTCTAGGGTGTAAGAGAGGCTATTACAGCCCCCGGTTCACACACCAACTTTCAGACCCACATGCTCTGGCTTGTCTTTAAGAAGCTGTTTTATCTTGTTCACAGCTGAGGGGGTCAGCGTGAGCACCGCCCGTGTGGCCTGTAGCTTCCTCTTGCTCACCGCCCCCCCCCCCTCACTGTGGCGCAGACCAACGAGGCCGACTTCGCGGCGCCCGCAGCCTCAGGCCGGAGCGTGATAGCTCAGCCTCTCTCCATGGACACGGCTGGCGCTTTGACCAATGTGTCTGTTCTTATGTCAATTCTATACTGTTTTTATTACTACAACTTGATATCGGAGATGATATCGCCACTGGTTCATTTGTTATTCAGGATTGTTTTAGCTTTTCTGGGTTTTTATGTTTCCATATGAAGTTTAACATTTTATTTCATTTTCTGTGAAAAAAAATGTGTCAAAATTTAGATGGGAATGATGTAGGTTGATTTTGGTAGAATAGTCATTTCCACAATATTAATCTTACTGATGCATAAGCATGGGATATTTTTACATCTGCTTGTGTCTTCTATTTTTCTCTGATGCCTTTTTTGAATTGTTTTTAATCATACTAGTCTTTCACTTGGAGTGGTTATTTAGGCTAGTGGAAAAGGTATTGTTTCCCCGATGCTTTTCCAGTGTTTTGTTGTCATGTGTACACAGAAAGACTACCAATTTTTGTGTTAATTTAATGCTGTATCCTGCTACTTTGTTTAAAGTGTTTATCAGCTGTGTTTGAGGTATGTATAAAATTATATGATATGACATGAAGTTGGGTTGGCAGGGAGGTGATCATCCAGGTTATCATCTGGAATGACTTGAGAGGGGAAAGAATATAATCAAAATATATTGTATGAAAATCCAAATAACTTTGTGTGTGTGTGTGTGTGTGTGTGTGTGTGTGTGTGTGTGTGTGTGCATGTAAGTTCATTTTAGGAACTTAGTGAGGTACACACACTGGCATAAATATGGAAATTATTGGGCTATCATGCACTTTATGGTATATTTTTGTGGGGAGGGTATATGTCAATCTCATAGAAATACCAGAGAACATACTTGTCTCTTTTACAAAGCTTGCTGCTGTCAGCCATATCATAGGAACAACATAGACCAGGCGAGAACCTTCTGCGTCTTCAGCAAAGCAGCAGAGGTGGCACAGTGAGGCCCACAACATCTGCACCTTGAACCTTTCATAGGATGAAGTCCTCATAGTCAGCACTTCCCAATGTGGCCAAGACACAGGGATGTCATCAGTTAAGATGAAGCCCTTACGGTGGGCCCTACCCTCAGATGCTGTCATCATAGAAGAGGAAAACCTGGACACATGCAAAGGAGCACAGACAGAAGATGATGTGGACAGACAAGAAGAAGCAGCAGCGTGAGCCCAGTACAGAGGCTGGACCAGATTCTCCTTCAATCTAAGAAGGGTCTTCCCCTTCCGTAGCTTTGTCTTGGACCCCCAACCTGCACAACTGCAATACTATACATTTCTGTTGTCTAAAGCACCTTTGCTGTGGATGTTGTAACCAGCTGGGACTGGCACACTGGGCAGCTCCAGCCATGTAGGGCCCTTCAGGAGCTGGTACCCTGGTCTCCCTTTTCTCAAGGACCCAGCAGCACCCACTATGCACTCTGTCACCTTCTGTCCTGCACTCACACCTCGTTAGCTCATGGTTCTCCAGGAGGCCACAGGAAGTGGCCAGTTCTCCCCATAGCCTCCTTCCCAGAAGCACTCTAGGCAGGCTGCAGCACTAACTAGGTCATTACAGACATCAGTCTCTGTCGGGAGTTTGTTTCATTAGCTTCACACAGACACGACCACCCTGGAGCAAAACTGCAGAACAATAGTTGAAGCTGCAGGGTAAAGTCTCAGACTGCCCAGACGCCCTCCTATGTCTGAACCCTGGAGGATCTGGCTGGTGACAGTGTTGTAAGGACAGCCATGAATCAGCAACTCAAGGAGCAGGGAAATAGAAGGCCAATATGTCTGGAAGCTAATGGGGAGGGAGGTGCCTAGCTATGAAAGATGGATTGATTCCCATGAACGGCAGCTCTGCTGGAGAGGCGTGCTCACCCTAGCTCTAACCTCAGCCAGGATGCAGATGGGACCAATACCAGTGGCTTTTGGAGAAGGATGCTTCTTGAAGGTCCAGGCTCCAGGATATGCTTCTCCCTACTCCTGACCTCACTGGTTAGCAGCAGAAAGACTTCAGAGTCCATGTTGACTCTCCCCTGGACAGACCCACAAGCTACCTGAGTCTTTGCTGTCTATCCTCACACATGAGAAGTGAGACAAGCTCTTGGGAGAGAGCGTGAGTAGACTGAAAGATCTGAGAGAGTTAGCATGGGCATCTGGCCTGAGGCCAGCCACTGCATGCTCTTCGTTCAGCACTGGGTCTCCTGAATCAAGCTGTCTGGTGCCTTAGTTTTAGAATCAAGAGATGAGCAGAAGAGTGATCAGCAGAATGGCAGCCATCTCAAGATCTGCCATATTTATCAGAACTATTGCTAACTTTAAAAAACATGAATGAGTTAAGTAACCAGAAAATCAAAGCAAAGTATATTCATCAAGAGAAAAAAAAAAACCTTCAAGGAACTACTACCTCCATTTAGGGCAGAGGTCAGGATGCAGACAGGTAGAGGTATGAGGGCATTGTTGCAATGCACTATGGCCATCCAAAGACAGGGGACTGATTTCTGCAGAAGGCGTTTCCAGGGAGGAGGGGCACAAGCACCATTACTTTCACACTGCTGAGGAGGGATGAAAGAATGGTACCTGATGGCTATTATCAGAGCAGAAGTCTGAGTGCTGACACCCGAGACATGTTAGTGTCACAGTTACTGAGGGCAGTTTCAAGTGGATCCCTGACAGAACCAGAACACCTCGGCATTCAAAGAAGATTGCTAAATGATCATGGATCTCCCAGCATCCCTCACTGGACCACAGTCCTGCCTCTACCCCTCCCTACAGGAGATCCCTGTAGCAGCATCTGAGTAGGCCAGTTGTCACATAACACAAAGGCATAAGGAGGACAAAAAAAGCACACAATTTAAAAGATATCATCTCATAAGAGTCAGCCCAGCACAGCTGGGAAGGGTCTGTATCTTGGTAAAGAAGTGTCTAGGTCATGAGACATCCTTATGTAGCCAACAAGGGTACAATGTCCCTGCTCGGTCTTCTCCAACTGTTTGTTACTTTGACCCAACACAACCCTGCTCTGACAAAGCTGTGTCCAAGTTGGCCTGACACATAGTTCTTGAACCCGGGAATTGCTAAGGGAATTGGCAGTGGCTGTCCTGCTGCTGGGCTGGTCTTCTGGAGACATACCACAGCACTTGCACAGAATCACACTCAACACTGTAAGAGTAGATTCAACTTACACCCAAGCCACAAGCTGGAAGGGGAGGGAAGCACAGCTGGAGGGACCAGGGTCAGCTAGGATGGAGATGCCTGATTCAGAGACTTTTGAGCATCTGAAGCGAATCAAAGACATCTCAGAACCAGAGAAAAGTTGTCAACAGCTTGAAAGAGATTCAGGGTTTCTATCAGCGTCATGTTTTCTGCACATATCAGCATGCTCTTTCTACCCATGTCCGACCAGCTGGTGGAGGTCTACAGGGAGAGGGATTCGGCCACGTGCTAGCTGCTTCTTGGAGGCAGCATCCTTAGATCTAAGCACCAACACTGCATGCTTTGCTTCTAATGATTCTTCTGATCTAATTGTCACCATGTATTCCATCACCCAATGCTGTACAGCCCCTGCCGACTTCCTCAAAGAACCAGTAGCACTGTGGCTGAGAGAAACTGTCTTTCTCGGGGCTCAGCATAGCTAGGTGGGTGTGAGAGAGGGCACTGGGGAAGCTCTAAGGCAGATCAATTCTAGGCCAGTGCTTGTTGCTGGGCATAGCCTGACTGTGTATGGCAGGAGGCTTTGTTGGTCCAGGCTGCTTTGTTGGCCATGTGCAGGGGGCAGCACACATCCTCTGTGTTTCTTCTTGCAGTAATGACTGAACCAGCCTCAGAATTCTGATGCCTGGGAGCCATTTCTGGTAGCACAAAGGGAAAATGACACCTAGGCAAAGAACAAGTCAGCTCTGACACCAAAGAGACACATGATAAATGGAAATGATGAATTCCCAATGCTGGGGCACAATTGGATAGGAGGGATCATTTATCAAAATCTCCAGCACCTTATGCAATGGAAAGAATGCTAAGGGTGTGAGTTGGTTGGTGGGGAAGTTGACACCTTTACCAAGGGTTTATATAAAAATCTAATGTGGAGCTTTAATTTAGCAACCTATGCTTTCCAAGTAAGTGAATTGGCATATTTTATCTGAGAGATAGTCCTTTGTATTTGCTGCACCACAGGCACAATTTATCACATTTCCTGGTACATGCTGACATGTCAGGGTGGTGAGGCCTGACTCCCTAAGAACTTGAATTCCTTGTAAGCTTAGACATGACACCTGCCCCCACAGTGTGTCATTCCTACCACACACAGAATCTAGGAGAGATGCTGAATGCCATCAGAACTGCAGGTGTCCCTGTCCATGGCAAGTGGTCTCACACACCCCTCCATTAGACGAATTCCAGCTGTGTCACCACTGAGCACCTCTCAGCAGGCCCTAGCAACCGTGAACTGGGGTTGAAGACAGCTGGCATATTGTGGTGGGATTTTCCTCACATGGGCTTCCATGAGAATTGTCTCAGCTGCTGTTTCCACTCACTCAGTGACCACCACCATCTTCACTAACATCTCATCCCTGGCAATCATATCATTTCACTTCTAACTTACTTCTGAGAACACATAAATGTGTTTCTGTGTGCCTGGGATGACATCCCGGGAGAGACATGAGCATGTCTTATTGTGTAGGAGAAAAAACTGAGGCCATGGTCACAGGAAGACTGCAGGCTGTGGTTTAGGTCTTTGGGCTTTCTTTGCAATATTCCCTTTAGAACAAGTTAAATGCTCTCACTTCCAAAAGCTCTGCAACTTCACCCTGCACAGCTCTCTGTGTGTGATGATGTCCCAGTCCTTGGCTGGGGGCATTAAATGGAGCATGTGACTGTCCCTTCAAGCCCACCTGTACAGAATAAAGTCTGCACTCTACTTTCAACTCACTTCCTCCTGCATGCAAGTAGCTTTGGAAAATATGATTGGCACCCACTAGGCCCAGGAATCCCTGGGAGCACAGTGGGTGGGTTTGTAGGAGGTACTTGACCCACTGATTTCCTCCGTTCCCATTCTTACACTCTTAGCTATGGCCACTTCCCACCTCGCTGAGCTCTGGCTCATGTCCAGCTCCACATCCATGCTGAGCGGCTCCTGTCCTCAGAAGTCAGAAGGCACCAAGGCCAAGCATCTTGCATCACAAGGATGGCATCCTCAATCCCTCCCATGCAGTGGGTATCACAGATACATCTCGAAGCATTTCCTCAGGTTTGCTTATCAGGGCCAAGGGATCAGTTTAACAGAGCTACTGAATAAGATACAAAGGCCCAGGGTTTTAAACAACAGAAATGTATCATCTCATAGTCTGGAGGCTGTATGTTTGATTCTAGAGCATTGGTAAGGCTATTTCCTCTTGGGAATTGTGAGAGAATTCTACACTGGCTCCTCTCCTGGTGTTATAGCTTGAATGTGAAATGCATCCCATAGGTTCATGTGTTAAATAGTTAGTCCCCAGCTAGTGGAACTATTTGGGGAAATTCTAGAAATTTTAAGGAGTGGAGCCTAGCTGTAGCAAAGAGGGCAGTAGAGTATGCCTTTAAAAGTGATATCTGGTCCCTGGTTCCATTTTCTCCCTGCTCTTTGGCTGTCATGAAATGAACACTTCTGGTCCTTCTCCATGCCCTCCTATTCTGGCTACTTGAGAAAAGCTAGATTCATTTTTTAAAAAGAAACTTCAATCAAGAAAGATTGGCCTGTAGGCAAGCCTATGGTGCACTTTGCTGATTGGTGATTGAGGTGGGGGGCCCAGCTCACTCTGGGCAGTACTACTCCTGACCTGGTGGTCCTGAAAGCAGGCTGAGCAAGCCATGGGGAGCAAACCAGTAGGTGACACTCTCCCATGCCCTCTGCATCAGCTCCTGCCTCCAGGTTCTTTGTGTTGAGTTCCAGCCCTGTCTACTCATTATGATTGAATGTGCTATGGAACTGTAAGCTGAAATAACCCCTTCTCTCTCTATGGTGCTTTTAGTCTTGGTGTTTTATTACAGCCATAGAAACCTAACAGGACACCTCCCTCACTAGGATGATCTGTCTCACCAAGGGCCTAGCAACAATAAAGTAGACATGATATACTGAATCTATGTGGCAAAAAAATATGTTTGAATTAGGAACCCATTATAGTTAAATATAACCCCCCCCCCATAGTTTCATGAGTTGGTTGCCTGATGATGTCTTTTGAGGCAGTGGTGCAATCTTGAATGCTCTGCAATAATCAGTGAACTCATAACATAATATTATTAGGAAGTGATGAAAGGTAAAGAGGTGGTTTGAAGGTGTAGGTCACTGGGAGTGCACCTTTGGGGGCTATATTTTAGCCATACTTTGTAGTGGGTAGCCATCCCAGCCTTGGCCTGGAAGTTCCAACCCCCATTAAGGCTAACCACTACAATACTTCCTTCCTGTGTTCCTTCTGTTTCATGTCCTCCATGATGTGTTCATCTTCTTCCACTACACATGCTCTGCCATGTTGTTTTTCCATTGCACTCAGAAGCAATGGAGCCAATGATTATTGATATAAATCTTTGAGAGTGTGGACTAAAAGAAATCCTTTAATTTGTCAAGTATTTGGTCGCAGCAATGATAAAACTGATATAGTAACTGTCTTTTTTTATTTTACTAAAGGGGTTCACAGTTAAAAGGATATCTTGTGTCTCAGAAAGGTCTTTTGAATGGTATTGGAAACTATTGATTTGGGGGTACTCAGAGATAAATATGTTTTTCATTGTGAGATGGCTGTGAGCTTTTGGAAGCCAGTGAAATAATGTTAAGAGTTTGAGTATAAGATGTCCCCCATAGGCTCATGTCTTGAATGCTTGGTCCCTAGTTATTGTTACTATTTTAGGAGTTGGTGTAGGAGGTAGGGTATAGCTGGAAACACGGAGGCATAGTTATAACCCATAGTGAGACTCCCCAACCCACCCCAACTGCTATGAATTGAGCATCTCTGGCATTCCATGCACTACACTATGTTGCTCTACCTCACCAAGTGCTCAGGAACAATGGAACTGACTGTGGTTGACTTAAACTCTCCCCTTTGAATTGTTCTCTGCATCATTTTTATCATACCTTTTTATCATAGCTTTGAAATGTTGCTGTCTAGATTTGACATTCCTTGGCCTGTAGACAAGCCTGACCCTGCCTTTCATCTTCACATGAGGCTTTCCCATGTATGTATATCTCTCTCTCTGTGTAAGTCTCCCTTTTTAATTATAAAGACATCTATTATATTGGATGTCTGACCCTAGCAACTTCATTCTAATGGGATCACCTTTGGGAACAACCTGTCTCCAAATGAAGTCCCATCCCAAGGTTTGGGCATGAAGGATCACAGCACAATTCATGAAGCTGGCATTAGGTGAGTTAGAAGAACTTGTCACCACACACTTCCCTATGGCCCTCTTCTTCATCAGAAACTCGGAGTATCAGTTCCTACAGGGCTGGGTCCCTGTGACAGTCAAATAAAGGAGAAGCCTTGAGGGGCTTGAAATGGCATTTAGTGCACAGACATTCCCAGCGGCTCTTATCTATCACTGCTATTAAATCTCAGTGGGAGAGCATGGGTTTGAGATGTTTATAGCACTTTGGGGTTTTATATTCAGACTCAAGTTCAGATTACCAGGTATGGCCTAGGAAAATTAAACTAGAGATGGCCAATCAGGGACTGACATCCAACCAGTGAATCAGAGCTGGCCAATCAGGGACTGACATCCAACCAGTGAATCAGAGCTGGCCAGTGGGGAACCAACAGCTAACCCCTGACCAGGACTTCCCATTTTCATCATCCTGCTTCTTACAACATGTTACACCATTGGCATTTGCATCCTTCAGTGGAACTCTTGTGATCTGGTGCTGCTCAACTCATTAACTGCTCTGCAAACTTGAAACAAAAAAACTCTAATGTACCATGAACCTAAGTTTATCTTTTAATGTTGTGCTCCAGACCTCAAATGATTTAAAATGAGATTATGACCATTGCATTTCTTAATATAAAATACTCTATAGCCTATCTCCAGATCCTTTAGGAAAGAGAATACACATGAAATACAGGGGAAACCTGCAGTGACCTGTTGAGAGAACTGGCCTCAAGGACTGGCTGGCACACGTTCACATCCTTCATGTTCTGCTCGCTGGCTCTGTTTATCTGAATGCCTGGCATGGGCAGTGAGGTCCTGTTTGTGGACCAGAAGTTAGCATCTCTTCTAAACCCTTCAAATACTCCCTCCCTCTGCTCAGTCACCTGAGCTCTTCCTTAATGCAGATCCACGGATGTGGAACTGTCCAGAGAATGCCGGAGGAGGAACTATGTCCTTGTTCTAATGTTTGCATCCATCCTCTTTTATGTTTGAGAAATATCTAGGACACTGCTTTCATCTCTTTCAATCCAATCCACTCTGGTCCAGTTCAGTTCAGATAGAGAGATAGTTATAACTTCCAATTCCATATTTGGTTTTATGATTCTCAGGGGCAAGCTGCTGAGCTCCTTGTTCCAAGTTTGTGGAAGGAAGGAGCTTTTTAATCTACCTGGAGGCTGCATCTGTATGCTCCACAGGGCTGACTAAGGGGAGTGTTTTGTGGAACAATATAGCTTCAGGATGTAAGCTATATTGCGTACCAGAGAACTACACCCAGAAAAACATTACAACTAGTGAGAGGTCGGGCAGCTGCCTTTGTGAAACAGGTAGACAAAAGCAGAGTAGCAAGTAGTGAACAGGCAAGGCAGATAGAAGAAAGCTCTGGTGTCAGATGCCAGCCTCCAGCAGAGTATCTCGAGAGGAAGCCCTGGTGATATTCCTAACCTCTTGTGATTTGGATATGATGTGTTCCCAGATGCTCCAATGTTGAAGGCTCCAGTTGCCCATACTACTGGTTATGTGAATCCACGAGAGCCTGTTAAAGGATCTCAAGAATTTATTAAAGTAAAAAATGGGGATAATACACTCACTGATACAGAATAAGGAGGACGTAGCCGCTGATCCAGGTGCTGAGTCCTGCCATTCTGCCCAGGGGAGCTGGGGACCAACTGCCAGCTGCTTCATGCTGCCTGACCTGGTCCTTGCCACCCAAGAGAGCACTGGACTCCTCTCTCTCTCAGCTCTTAAAGGGTTACATATGCAGACAAAGCCATGCCCTAGGCTTATACCCCGAAGCCATTGGCTGAATGGAATGCGTTCCCACAACAGCTACTGATAAGCCAGCTGGCTCTGAAGGATACCAGCTTCATGGATGCTCTAATCTTCTGATGAGTGTGAGGCTGAACTGCTTGTTAGGAGTGGGGACGTTGGAGAAACTGAGTCACTGGAAGCAGAGCTCTGAAAGGTAAGTCTTGTCCTAGGTTATTCCTCCCTTTCTTTTCTCTGCTCTGTGGTTTGCCGTAGGGTGGACATTCTTGCTGTGTTGTGTGCCACAGAGGCAGCTGACGATGGACTGAAATCTCTGAAACTGTTAGGCAAGAAATGCTGTCTTCCTGTTAAACTTTCTCTCAAGTACCCAACAGGAACAGCCTGTGTGCTTGCTTCTGGGATGGAAGCAGAGGCAGCATCAGTCTGCTCCCACCCTCTTTCTGTTTCTGCTTCCATCAAATGAGCTGCTCTTCTCCACACCCTCTGCCATGCTGGACTGAAACTTTAAGCACAAGTAAATCTTTCCTCCCTGAAGTTACTTTGGTAATGCATGACATCATAGTGGCTTTGGTGACGCATGACGTCATGGTGTCAAAGACCCCCTGGGTCTCTGCTCAACAGGCGATCATTGTCAGTTTGGAGCTTGTACCCGGTCCCGTCAGCATCACTCCATTTCCATTGCATCCACACGTGGCTTTTTCTCTTTTTGCCTTTGCATGAGGAAAGAGTCATTGGATCTCCAGCCTGCCATGGACCCAGTTTGCAGTCACTCCAAGGCCCTTCCTCACTTATGCCCACAAAGTCCCTATTCCCAAATATGGCCATATTGGGAGGTGGGCATGGATTTTGGAGAAGAATTTCTTCAATTCACTGCAGATGGCTACAGCTGAAAAGAGTGACTTTGTGTTTACTGTTTGCACTGTGTCATATCCAACTACAGGCACACGCCTCTTCCTTTACCTAAGGCCCACAGGGATAGTGTTTCTGCAGTACACTGTCAAAATCACCCATATACTCATCACTGCACATTCCTCCTTCAGATGAGTTACAGGATCTGACCTTCCTCTGCTTTGTAGAGCTATATGGGACCTCCAACAATATGCTAAGTTGAATCCTCTATGGACACTTGAGCTTCTCAATATAATGTGTACTTGATTCTCTTGATAAAAAAATCTCAATATAAAAATCCACCTAAGAGACCTAGAGAGATGTCAAGCAATTGTGAGGACCTGAGTTCAATCTCCTAGAACCCAAATAAAATCCAGATATAATTATTATTGTAGCCTGCAAGGTTCACAACTGAGTATGATTGATGGCTACTTTTCTCCTACAAACCTGCACACAGGCCCTTCCGGCACTATGAAAGCTAGCCAGGTGAGTGTCATCTTGATTTCTCTATGTTCTGTAGTTCAAAGAAGTGATGTCTTCAGCAACAGAGTCTTACTATCAAGTTCTGTAGGGTACCAAGTAGCACTGGCCTGTAATGTTCGGGAACTATGCATCCTCACTGACCAAGGCCTCCAAAAGAAGTAATCCATTCCTGGCACTAGAATTTTTATTTGTTAGCCTCTGATGTCTAGTAAAGCCATTTCTGCTCTGGGCAATTTCTCTATATTACATATATACATGTATATATATATATATATGTAAGTATATATGTGTGTGTGTGTATGTATATATGTATATATGTATATATGTATATATGTATATATGTATATATATGGAAGCTAATGCCTGAATGGACATGGCTACTGGTGGAATCGTGGCATGAACATCAGTGGAGTGAACAACTACTTCTTGCTTGGATTTATGCCCTACTCCACAGAATGAAACCCATAGCTGCTACTATTATGGGGTCATGAATTGATGGCTACCGAGGTCATAGACCCTAATAGAGAACCTACTACTATTATTATGCCACATTGCCATAGCAGTAAATCAATTTCTAAAGACTTATTATCATACCCATAGAGCAAAGTATCTCTTAACCCTCATATGAAAAGCTTCCACTTGCAGTAAATAGTGACTGGAACAGAGAATCTCAACCAGCTAAGGTACAGAGAATAACAGACTGCAGAATGCTCATCCCTATGCAGAACACATCTACTGCACCCTTTCCCCTCAGGGTTCGGGGATCACTGTATCATTGTGCAGAGAGGGAGGAGTGGAAGAGCCTGGATGGTCCATGATGACGAAGATACAGTGTCTTCTGGACACAGCAGGGCACCTGCACAGGGGACCTCACAGCACTTGTGATCACACACACAAAATCTGTGCAAGCCCAAATCAGACCACATCCTTGCACGGAGACAAGGGTTGGGAGTTGGGTGTGGAAATTCACCTCTCACTGAGGGGTTTATTGATGACTGTTAGCTACTGGAGAAGGAGGAGCCAGTTTTCACTAGGAGTGTAGTCCCTGTTAAATAAACTACAGCACAGGAGAAAGCCACACATCTAATGATAGTTGGGCAGCAAAAAGTGGTCTTTGTGGGTTTAAAAAAACCTAAAAGACATAAATTTAAGTAAGGACAGAAGGAGATGTGGATTTGGTAATAGTTGAAGGGGAGGAGTGGTGAATGTGATTAAAACATGCTGTGTGGGACTCTCAACTAATAAAAAATTATTAATAAAATAAAAATAAAAAAATAAGATCTTTCCAAAATCCAGGCACATGGATACATTCTTATGATCCTAACACTTGAAAGGTAAAGGGAAGGAGTCTGGAGCTGGCTGGACTGCTAGTGAGTTTTTGATTAAATTGAGCACACACACAAAATCGGCCCATTGGTGATTAAAACAGGTGACAGGTTATAAGTGAAATGGTGAGATGGGACAAGCAGTCAGGTACTTGCTATGCATGTCAGATGACCTGAGTTAAACCCACATAGATGTACAAGAAGAGAACTGACCTGCAAAGTTGTCCTCTGACCTCCATATGTGTGCCATGGCATGCATGTGCTGTGCCATATTGCACATGCACACAACAATAAGTGAAAATTTAAAAAGAAGAAAGGGCAAGAATGGACAACATGCAGTAATCTGTTCATCACCCTACCCTATCCATCCATCTGTCCATTTGTCTATCAGGCATCTAAGCCATCTTTTCTATCTTTTTCTTTGTCTGAGTACATGAGTACATGTGTGCCCATGTGTGCATGTGCAGGTGGAGGACAGAAGACAGTCTCAAGCATTGTTTCTTGGGAACTCTCCATTTCTTTTGAGACAAGGTCTCTCTCTAGCCAGGAACTCACTACAGAGGCTAGGCTGGATGGCCAGTGAGGCCCAGGAACCCATCTGTCATTGCAGGGATCAGTGTTGGAATTATAAGCACATGGCACAGCAGACAGCCCCTCCCCATGGGTTCTAGGGATTGAACCCAGGCCCTTATTCTTACAATGCAAGGACTTCACTAAGCTACCTCCTTCACACTATTATTTCTCTTTCTATGCAAGAAATGGACACAGTAATTTGTGTGTAAATTAGCTCCATGAGAACAGACTTCTGTTTGACAGTAGTGCCTGGCACAATGTGATTGCTTTACTAAATGTGCTGCATGGCTAGGTAGAACATCTCAAACTTTCACATGTTCCACTTTTCTTTTGTACCCTCTCTCTACAAACCCTACAGAAAGGTTAAGGTTTAATAAAACTCAAACAAGAACAGGCCCTGCATATGGATAAAACTAGTCCTTGTCTGTCAAAGTTAATAGCCTTTATTACAGCTTTTGAAAACCAATAGAAATGAGCAGGACAGAGGAGACATCCTAAATGCATTTGGTTTAGTTCAGACTGGCAGATCATGGCAATGAGTTCATATTTTATTGTGGAATAGTGAGAAGGCAGAGGAGCTCTTGACCAGGGTTGAATTTTTGATTACCATGGGAAAAGACCACCATGGTTTCTATAAAAAAATGAATTATGGAGGAATACAGAAGAAGCAATGAGATACATTGAGAGGCTTCTAGCCTCACTGGAGATACCAGATGGAAAAAGTTAGACCCAGAGTGGGTATTTTTAAGTCATAGCTGGCTGATGGATAGGAGGTTGCACATGAGGGCAAAGTTCAAGGGCATCTCAAAGTTTGTATCCCAAGCTTCTGACTATCCATGGGTAAAGAATCCGTCTGCTGAGTAGGGAGACTAAGGGGAGAGAGGGTTAGAGTGACAGGTGAAAGGTGACTTTCCAAACAGGTGTGCAAACAGGCACAGAGAGCAGGCTGGCCATATGAGCTCAGGAAGAAGATGGGGGACTGGAGCCATAGTTAGGGGGCATCATAAGCATATTATGATATGTCAAAGCAAAGATGGTAGGTTGCATGCCAAAGATGAGACCAGGAGGAGGGAGGAGGCCAAGGTGTGAGCAATGGCACTGAGGAGAGATGGGAGAGCCAGAGTAGGGTGAGAGGATGGGGACCCTCAGAAGAGGAGGTAGGGTTTTTTTTGTGAAGGGAATAAAAGAATCAAAAATGCAGTGAAGAGGAGATGCAGAAGACTTATGTTCTCTTGTTTTCTATTCCTTGTTTTAAGATGAGATGGGGGAGACAGCACAGATAGGCAGCTGGGAATGAGCTAGCATGCAGGGAGATATTGATGTAGAAGACAAAAAGGATAATTGCAAGAGGGAACTTTGGTGGTTACAACTTAGTCCAAGTGACATTACGGCAAAGATAAAATAGGTACTTAAGTCCACAGGCTGACAGGGGGTAGTAAGATAGAGAGATCTGTTAGAAGGACTAATGGATGAAAAAGAACACTCTGGTGACAAAGGAGAGCAATAAACTAGTAAAACGATGAAAATGCGCTGCCAATAAGCATCCATAATTTTCCTTGGGAATAACTGAGTGTTTCTCCAGAATGTATTTGTCCTACGTAATTGTCTTTAAAGCACAAAGCAAAACAAGCCCCGTGCTTCACTGGATAAGCACCACGCATTTTTATGTCATGAATATGCATCCCCTTGTTTCTGAATGTGTGATTCATGGGCCATAATGTGGCCAGAAAATGAGCACATTTCATGGATCATGTGTCTAGCATCCCTTCCCTTTATGATGTGCGGGAGGTTTTCATATCCTCATAAGGCGGGTGGTTGGTGCAGGATGCTAACAGTGTGTGAACTCCATGCTGATCAATTGCTTACCATCTTTGCACCTTGAGAAGATATTGCTTGTGCCTAGGAAGAGCAATATAATTACAATCTGCTTTAAATAGGTTTTCTTAAATCCTAGTTTCTCTAAGAACCTAACAATCTTGCTGTTTCTCTTTGGGGAAAAAAAATGCTCAGAAAATCTGAGCCTAACAGCATCTCGGTTGCTTGTTGTCTTTGTGCCTTGCGTTAGTCACTTCATGTTTTAAGGCCTTGGAGTTTTCCCTATAAATAGGTGCAATCACACCTGCCTCTTTCAGCTGCCATTTAGATGAAGCAAGACAAAGCTAGTGGCAACATTTAATGGGGCAAAAAATCACAGGAGTTACCAAATCAGGAACATCAGTGCTTTGAAAGAGTTGCCCAGTCTCAATTGGTCAGGTGCCCTTTGTGCTGTTCTTATGGGGGAACCCCAGTATTATTTCTCAAGCACTGCACAACAGTCATTTTTCTCTTGCATATGTCTCACATGTCCTGAGGTAGATCACAACACTGAGACTCTGAGGAGCATCACATCACCCCTTTCCCACCAGACATTTCACACCTCAAAAGTTCCTACCTGAGTGGCCTAGCATGTTTGGCACTAGGTTCTCCCCAAACCACCTGCCAAGTTAACTCCGGTTTAGGTTTTCAGCCACACCATGTATTTGAGCTCAGCGTTACATCCTTGGTGTCATGAATCTGGGCCAGAGCTGTTTGTTTTATTTTGGTGACATTGACTCCTCCGCCCACAAGCAATTCTGAGCATGTGGAATATCTCAGGGACCAACAGAAGCAATGATGGTCCACATCAAGTTTGTCTGTGACTGGAAACTGGGACAGTGTGTGGGTGAGACAGAAGGCAGTCAAGAAGCTGAGGTATAGAGTACCAACCAGCCTCTACCAGCTGACTTCCTTATCTATCATGTTATCTGTGAATTAGAAGAGCCTTGGAAGGGAATTTTGGTACCAAGAGTCCACTGACACAAAAATGTAAGCTCAGTCATCAGACATGTAGAAGAGCATTCCTGAGCAGTGTCATGTGGTAGCCTTGCAGGTTTGGCGCTGCAGGATGAGAGAATCCCATCACTGCAGATAACTACAGAGAGCCCAGCCTAACAGAGTTTCTAGGGAGGAAACTATGAAAATAAATACAGTAGGCCCACCATGTCCATGGCAGAAGCATTCTAAGACCCTGTGCCCAATGTGGAAGACCAGAAGGAGCTGTATAAGCACTGATCTTCCTATGCATACATATTGATGATGGAGATTAATTTCTAAATAAGCAAAAAGGAGAAATGGGAGGTAAAAGTCAACAACAGAGAAAGCCGTGTAATCACCAGGATAATGCAAGAGTATGTAGGCAGTGTTTCTCATTCCTCCTAATGCCACAACCCCTTAATATAGTTCCTCAAGTTGTGCTGACACCCAACCATAAAATCATCTTTGGTGCTACTTCATAACTCTAATTTTGTTAAGGTTATGAATCATAATGTACACATATCTGTGTTTTCAGATGGGCTTAGGGGACCTCTGTGAAAGGGTCATTTGACTTAATAATTTTAAGCTTTATGAAAACAAAATGATAACATTAGAAATAAAATAAAAAAACAACCCTCATCAAAGCTTCATCTATTCTAAAAGCAGCTTTATATTTGAATTTAACTACTTAGAAGAAATAGACTGAGAATTTCAAACATGCATACAGTGTAGTGGGTAGCCATCCCAGCATTGGCCTGGAAGTTCCAACCCCCACTGAGGCTTCGGTAATGGTCACGCCCACAAGGCGGGGCGGAGGAGGAAGCGGAAGACCAAGGATCGGGAAGAGCTCTCTCTTGGTTTCGAGACTCTGGACGCTGGAGGTAGACCGAGCAGAGTTCTCAAGAGAACACCGCCGGACTGCGCTATACCCTTGCCAGACCCTGTAACCTACCCCTTCATTTGTAAGTTACCCCACAAAATAAACCTCCCTTTTAACTACGTGGAGTGGCCTTAATAATTTAACCAATATCTGGCGCTCACGTGGGGCAAATTCCAAAGGCCTAGGCGGCTCCCTCCCTCAGCCTCCTCCCCGGCTGGCAGGTACCTAAAACCGCCTGCAAAGTTCCATTTAACCAGGGGACACCTACATGGTTCCATTCCCAATAAAGGGAGCAGCTAGTCCAGTCTCAGTTCCCTAGCTTATCCCCCAGACCAGTGAAAACCGCTGTGAGTGAGATCTTCCCACTCCTCCGAGTGCTGTTTCCCCGCTATCTTGGCTCCTGCCTTCAGCTGCCACCAACCAAGGTCACCAGCAGGCCCTGCTTTGGAGCTATACCAACGCCTCCTACTGGCTGAAAAGTGCTATTGCACCCCCAAAAACCACGGAAAGGTAAGCTTCTTTCAAGTAAAAGTACTTGATAATTTTACACCTTAAAACTGACTAACAAATTTTGAGTAATTCTTGTAATATGGCTGACAACATTACCTCACAAGAATTTAATAACCTTTTTGCCTGTATGCTGAATGACATTTTCCTGGAAATATACGACCTCCCTAAGACATATCTGGCCTGTACCATTTTGACATTCATTGTAATAATTCACACAGTGTTCAAACACTGGTTTAATAATAAGAACAAAGATGGGTCATTATTGGGACTGATACAGGCTTTAAAAGATAACAATGAAGGCTTACAGAAAAAGATTCTGTCTATGGAATCTGCTGACCAGGACTTACATAAAAAGATTCTCTTTCTGGAATCTGCTAACCAGGATTTACAGGCTTTAAAAGTTAGCAATGAAAGCTTACAGAAAAAGATTCTGTCTATGGAATCTGCTGACCAGGACTTACATAAAAAGATTCTCTTTCTGGAATCTGCTAACCAGGAATTACAGGTTTTAAAAGATAGCAATGAAGGCTTACAGAAAAAGATTCTCTTTCTGGAATCTGCTAACCAGGATTTACAGGCTTTAAAAGTTAGCAATGAAGGCTTACAGAAAAAGATTCTGTCTATGGAATCTGCTGACCAGGACTTACATAAAAAGATTCTCTTTCTGGAGTCTGCTAACCAGGAATTACAGGTTTTAAAAGATAGCAATGAAGGCTTACAGAAAAAGATTCTTTCTCTGGAATCTGCTGGCCAGGACTTACATAAAAAGATTCTCTCTCTGGAATCTGCTAACCAGAATTTACAAAACAAGCTTGTACCCAAAATTGCTTTTATTGATAATAAATATGAGTATTTAATGGATAGAACACTAACTCTCCAGAGTGAAGTTGTAGCTACTCAGACAATATATAAGGAAGAAAAATTATCATTACTTGATAGGATAAGGTCCATGGAATCATGTGTTTCAGAAGAACATAAAAACTTCCATGATTCCATGAAAAATCTGGAATCCCTTACAAGAGAGGGGTTTACTCCCTGGAACAGACCCTAGGTGCTCGTTTACAAGCCCTGGAGGAAACTCTAAATAAACATGACAAGGGACCTAATAAGCAGAAGGGCAAGACCATACAGGTTGTAACATCTCCAAATGGCTCTCATACAATGGCTTATCCTGTTATCATCCATGAGAAACCAGCAGATGACACACACCCCGAGCCATATACGACATATACATTACAACCAATTTCAACAAGGGACTTTAAAAATATAAAGGAAGCAGTAGTTACATATGGGATACACTCCACATATGTAAAACAGATGTTAAATTCGTGGTCTACCTCACATAGAATCATTCCAGATGTCTGGCATCAGTTAATTTCAGCTGTTCTAGAATATAGCCAGCAGTTACAGTGGAAAAGCTGGTTGAGAGAAGAGGCAAGAAATTTAGAACAACAAGGTAAACTCAGAGGTTTTGAGATCTCCCAAGATCAAATACTTGGTGAGGGATGTTTCGCTGACAGGAATGTACAAGCCATTTATGATGAGCATACAATATCCCTATGCCGTACAGCAGCTCTAAATGCTTGGGAAAAAATTCCAGAACCTGGAAAAGCAACTGAGGTATACACAAAGATATTTCAGGGACCACATGAACCCTTCACTGATTTTTTACAAAGGCTAAACACAGCTATAACAAAAGCTGTATCAGATAAAGAATTAAGAAAAGTATTAACTGAGTCCTTGGCATTCGACAATGCTAATGCAGAATGCAAAAGAATACTTACACCATTAAAGATCAGATCAGCTCCTTTGGAAGAATGGATTCAGTATACTAATAGTGTTGAATCTCTTAACTACAGTAATGAGGCTTGGATAGGAGAGACAAATCCCAGAGGTGTAAGAAGGCCCCGTGGTACCAAATGTTTTAAATGTGGTACACCAGGTCATATAAGTAAAAACTGTACATGGGGAATCCTAGAAGTAATACTCCTTCTAGGAATAGCCTAAACAGAAGACCCCAACCACCTCCTGGATTATGTAGAAGATGTGGCAAAGGCCGACATTGGACCAGTGAGTGCAGATCAAAAATAGATATACGAGGCAACCCTTTAGTAGCGGGAAACGCCTCAGGGGGCCTCTTGCAGGCCCCCAAATCAAATGTGGTAAGAACATTCCCAGCCACTGTGGAAGACATTCCTCTCCAGGACAACTGAATAAACCAATGTCTAATGTAAAAACTGATACTGCAATGGATGATAAAACAGCTCTGATAGATGAATCACAGTTTACAAAGAACACAATAAAACAAATATTTTGGCAGACTTCCATAAATGAACAAAGGCCAAAGCTTAGAATTCGAATTAATGGCTTGGTTCTGGAGAGCCTGGTAGACACAGGTGCGGATGTGACTGTAATTACACCAAAATCATGGCATCCAAATTGGCCTCTTCAAGAGGTAGATGTCCAACTTTTAGGAATTGGCACCCTATCTCAGATAAAACAGAGTTCGAGATGGGTTGAATGCATAGGGCCAGAAGGACAGAGAGGAAGGCTGAAGCCATATGTAGCAAATGTAGCAGTAAATCTATGGGGCCGAGATCTGTTACAGCAGTGGAATACCCAGATTAAAATTCCTACACTCTCAGAAAAGGAATACAGGCCAATGCATGTTTCTAGGAATAATATCATAAAATGCTATAAAAAACAGTCACCAACTATTCAGGGTGTACACAAACAGAGCACAACTGCTGTTGAACTCTCAGAAGTACCAACTGCCTTACCTTTAAAATGGCTAACTAATAAACCTGTCTGGGTTGGACAGTGGCCTTTGACAAAAGAGAAGCTACAAGCTTTAGAACATCTGGTTCAAGAGCAGTTAAATGCTCAACACATTGAAGAATCTACCAGCCCTGGAATTCTCCTGTATTTGTTATTAAAAAAAAAGTCTGGTAATTGGAGAATGCTGACAGATCTGAGAGCTATTAATAAAGTAATTCAGCCAATGGGCTCCCTACAGACTGGGATGCCCTTGCCCTCTCTGCTACCCAAAGAATGGCCTATAATAGTTATTGACTTAAAAGACTGTTTCTTTACCATACTCTTACAAGAAAATGATAGAGAAAAATTTGCCTTCACAGTTCCTAATTATAACAATTCTCAGCCAGTCAAGAGATATCAATGGAAGGTCCTCCCACAGGGAATGTTAAACAGCCCTACCTTATGCCAATACTTTGTGCAAAAACCATTGGAGTTAATTCGTGTAAAGTTTCCACAATCCATAATTTATCACTATATGGATGATATCCTATTAGCAGATCCAAAGTTAGACACATTAGAAAGCGTGTTTGAAGAAGTAAAAAAAGTTTTGCCTCGCTGGGGACTGCAAATTGCTCCTGAAAAAATACAAAGAGGAGATTCTATTAATTACTTAGGATATAAGATAGAGTTACAAAAAATTAGACCCCAAAAGGTACAACTGAGGAGAGATCGATTAAAGACTCTTAATGATTTTCAAAAGTTGTTAGGAAGCATTTCCAACTTATTGGGTATCATGGGAATACCCAAAGATGGACTACAAAATTTGGCTAATACTCTAGAAGGGGACAAAGAATTAAATAGTCCAAGAGAATTATCAGCCGAAGCTGAGAAGGAATTGGCTCTAGTAGAAAAGACAATTCGAGAAGCACATGTGGATCGTGTGGATCCACAACTTAAATGTATTCTTGTCATATTCCCCTCCAGACATTCCCCCACAGGTATTTTGATGCAGAGGGAAGATATTATATTGGAATGGATATTCCTACCACGTAAACCAAATAAGAAATTAAAGACTTATATAGAAAAGATCTCTGATTTGATTCAGAAAGGTAAATTAAGACTTCGTCAGTTGACAGGAATGGACCCAGCAGAAATTGTAGTACCTTTAACTAATGAGGAAATTTCATCACTATGGAAAGATAATGAATACTGGCAGAGAGCCTGCAGTAACTTTTTGGGAGAGATTAACAACCATTATCCCAAAAGCAAGAGAATAGAATTCATAAAGAAGACTGAATGGGTCCTTCCTCACATTGTACGACACTAGCCAATTTCTGGAGTCCTCACATTCTATACAGATGCAAATAAATCAGGGAAAGCAGGATACAAATCAGGAGACTTAAGTAAAGTAGTACAAAGTCCATACAGCTCTGTACAAAAGGCAGAACTGTATGCCGTTCTTATGGTACTGATGGACTTCACAGAACCCCTCAATATAGTCACTGACTCTCAATATGCAGAGAGAGTTGTTTTACACATTGAAACTGCTGAATTTATTCCTGATAATACAGAATTAACTTCATTATTCATACAATTGCAGGAAATCATCAGAAAAAGGGAACATCCTATATATATAACACATATCAGATCCCATACAGGTCTGCCAGGACCTCTAGCACAAGGTAATGATGAGATTGATCAGTTACTAATAGGTAATGTGCTAGAAGCCTCAGAATTTCATAAGAAACACCATGTAAATAGCAAAGGTTTGAAGAAGGATTTCTCCATTACTTGGCAACAAGCTAAGGATATTGTGAAAAAATGTCCTACTTGTTCCTTCTATAACCAAACTCCATTACCTGCAGGAAGCAATCCAAAGGGTATACAAAGAAATGAAATTTGGCAGATGGATGTGTTTCATTTTGCAGAATTTGGAAGATTAAAGTATGTACACCATACCATTGACACCTATTCAGGATTTCAGTGGGCAACTCCTATGAGTTCTGAAAAGGCTGATTCTGTGATTACACACCTATTAGAAGTTATGGCCATCATGGGAATACCTGTACAAATTAAGACAGACAATGCCCCAGCATATGTCTCCAATAAAATGAGACAGTTCTTTGCTTATTACAATATAAAGCATGTTACAGGTATACCACACAATCCCACAGGCCAAGCAGTCATAGAAAGATCCAATCGAACTTTAAAGGATATGCTAAATAAACAGCAACAGGTAACAATGACTCCTAGAAATAGATTGCATAGTGCTTTATTAACCTTGAATTTTCTCAATGCTGATGAGAAAGGAACAACAGCTGCGGAGAGACATTGGACGACAGACAAAACTCCTGAGCTAAACCAACCGGTTTATTTCAAAGATGTGTTGACCTCAGAATGGAAACCTGGATATGTCCTACGTTGGGGAAGGGGTTTTGCTTTTGTTTCCACAGGAGAAGAAAAGCTATGGATACCAACAAAATTAATAAAAATTCGATTCGAACAGGAGAAACCCCTTGATGAGGAGAAGTAAAAGATCATCCACCAATGTGACATCTCTTCAGGTTGTAAGAAAAATTTAACAATCAAAGGTTGGGGTAGGGTTCTGTTTTTGTCTTTCCAGGATAATGGAAATACCCATCTTCCAGAAATCATAAGGCCTTGGATATCCAGATGTTTACAGCAGAAAGAAAGAATCTATTGGTACCAATCTACACAGGGTAAGATATCACTGTCTAACATCTATATCTCTATCAAATTAGAATAGTTGTGGTTCCAATTTAATTATAAACCAAGCTTGCTTTGGAGATGGAACTGGCTCACTCCTTCTCTAAACCCAAGCATATTGATAAAAGAAAAGGTTGAGAGATTCTTCAGTCCCATATCAGAAGAGCCCTCTGGTGTGAGACAGAAGGAAAACAATTATAAGGGACCGTTATCCTCAAGATTCTAATTCTCTCCATGCTTACTCTTGATTTCTTGGAATCCTTTCTTACATGTCATGACATCTTTAAATCCAAACCTTCCACTCTGATAAAAAAATAAGTTTTTTCCAATAGCAATCTCTGAAGTCTCCAGAAGGAAGATGGGGCCCCAACAACAACAACTCTACCCAATCCAGAATGATGCCATGGTAATCATCATCATATTACACTTCTTGCCAAAATTTCAGACAATCTTACCCATTACTCTGAGAGTTGCTGCAGAATCTACAGTTAGTCTAACTGAGATTTAACTATCTGAGCTTTCTCACAATACCCAACAGAGATACCATCGCTTCCTAAACAGCAGGAAGCAATTCTAAGAAAACGACGCCCCTTCTCCCTAAGGTTTCATATTTCTCAGGGTTATGGATAATGGTTCTAGGGTTGGGGGTGGAAGAAACTGTTAAACTCAGTACTCTCCTTAAGGAAAGAAAATATGTCTCAAAAAAAAAAAAGGGAAAAGAAGAAATGGAATGGATAGGTATAAGATATTATGGTAGATTGTCATATACATTAGTAAACAAATTTAGTAATATACCAGCCTTTGCACTGTTATGAATTCTTATATGTTGATACAAATATAAACTTTTTACATTCCTATTTAAGATAATTTGTATATTGATACAAATACAGAACTATGTTTGTTATATTGTACATATATTTTTACTCTTATGTGAAATATTTGTATACTGATACAAATGTGAATTTATATCTGTCATACTGTATGTATGTTCTACTTCTGTTTAAGATATTCTGTATACTGATATATATTTAGGATTATTATCATATTGCATATTGCACTATACATTCCTACCTCTGTTAAAGATATTTTGTGTATTGTCACAATTTAAAGTCATTGTCCTTTTACTGTGCATTTGCTTACAGACTGTTTGCCTTATTTATAGGAAGCTTAGTCCTTAGGTTGTTTAGGTAGACAAGACTTACATAGTTATTGTCACCTATGCTTGTCATCTCTATAATTATGTTAGTTAGGTCATCCAGATTAATAAATACATAGGTCAGATGGACAGGTAATCTTCAAACACTTCATGGACCTAGAGAACATGGCATTTAAATAACTTAGAATTCTGTTGACGTGAGACATAATTGCTCCTGGCAGCACCAATTTGTTCCCGAGAGAATGTTGGGCTTCTAAGACATTTCCATTTGGAAGTTTGTCTTCTTGGCACAAAATGGCCTACTGGGCAAAGAACTGCCCTTGCCTCAACTGCTGACAGTACAAATGCTGTCCTTTCTGGACAAGCGGGACACAAGGAAAGCGACCACTATACTTTGCCAAGACAGGGTAAGACGGTCTTTCAGAATTCCTGCTTCTGAAAATGGTCTGTCAGATACTCTAGGCCTGTAGCCAATTTGAATGCACCAACGATGCTGAGAAACATTAGGTGACTGTCCAGGCTGCTAGCTGTCTCTGTCTACTCTTGCAAGACTCCCGAAAGTTGCTTGCGTCCTTCTCCCATTTCTCAGGTATTATTATATTCCTTCTCAGGTCTTTGATGAGGTTGGAGATTAGCAGTTATAGTTACAACTTAGTATATATACATATATAATATCTTAGATAGGATATATTAAGTATTAGATTCAGGTTCTTTAGGATAGGACACCTTTTGGAATGATCTTTGTAACACGCCACCTACCCATGCCCTAGACTTCCCTGGATTTTACTATGTGTTTTTTGCTTGATTTTGTTTGTACTTATTGTAATTCCAACTTATCTAGGTCATTATCCCTCATTACTCCTAGACAATATTTGATAAGCATCTCTTTGTATATAGTCTTGTATTAGGTTAGAGCTTTCTTATTTAGACAAAAGGGGGAGATGTAGTGGGTAGCCATCCCAGCATTGGCCTGGAAGTTCCAACCCCCACTGAGGCTTCGGTAATGGTCACGCCCACAAGGCGGGGCGGAGGAGGATGCGGAAGAGCAAGGATCGGGAAGAGCTCTCTCTCTTGGTTTCGAGACTCTGGACGCTGGAGGTAGACCGAGCAGAGTTCTCAAGAGAACACCACCAGACTGCGCTATACCCTTGCCAGACCCTGTAACCTACCCCTTCATTTGTAAGTTACCCCACAAAATAAACCTCCCTTTTAACTACGTGGAGTGGCCTTAATAATTTAACCAATAATACAGTGTATTTTGGTCATATTCATCCCGGTTCCCATTAACTCTTCCCAGACCCACCCCCAAACCCCTCCCAATTTTATGTCCTTATTTTTTTATGTCCCACTAAGTCCAATTTGTGCTGTCCATATACTCATAAGTGTGGGGTCATCCACTGGAGCGTGCCCTCAACTTACAAGGATCCACATTCTTCCTATCCCAGCAGCTAATAACTGTAAATGTGTCTTTAGCTTAGGTCAGAGGGAATCAGGATGCCCTCCTCTCTCCATGCTGATATGTTGACTGGCTTGATCCTGTTCTCATAGCCACTCTGGGGATAGGCAGTGGGTAGCACACGACTTTAATCCTAGCATTCCAGAGGCAGAAATCCATCTGTTCAAGGATACAGCCAAGCATGGTGACTCTCACCTTTAATCCCAGGGAGTGACAGCAGAAAGAGAAAGGTATATAAGGCATGAAGACCAGAAACTAGAAGCATTTGGATGGTTAAGCTTTTAGGCTTTGGAGCAACAGTTCAGCTGAGATCCATTTGGATAAGGACTCAGAGGTTTCCAGTTTGAGGAAACAGAATCAGCTGAGAAACT